>NW_024717789.1:0-32706 GCF_018991925.1 Homarus americanus
ACCAGCAGCAAGACCGGCCCCCACCGCCTACACACCAGCCCCACCAAGTACCTTCGTGTGGGGAACCCAAAGGCCAAAACAACAAAGACAACCTCCTCAGCCAGTCAACACCCAAAGTGCAGCCCAGTTTCCTGGCCTCACTACGGCCACACCTCAGCCACCCAAGCAGCAGACAACGACAACCACGAGAAAGGCAAAAGAAGCACACACCAAGGCACCAGAAGGAATGATACACGTATCAGACCAAGCCAAGGTACTGACAACCTTCGCGGAGGGCTTAGCCGGACTACTGGGCCACACGATCCAACCCACACAGCTCCAAATACTCATGGGGAGCGTCCTCGGGCAAGTCGCCACAGCTCCAGCCAACTCAGTGGAGGAAGCCACGCCGGTCCGCACCCGAGTGACAGCCGAGGTACACTCTACACCGAAGAAGGCCACCAGAGAACCCAAGATACCGACAGCTCCCAAGATACCGACAGCTCCCAGAAAGAAACTGGACGTTTCAACTCCCCTGAACCGAACCACGGCCCAGAAGGCAAAAACCACAGAACACGAAGACATGGACCTGATTCAGTTGGAATCGAACTTGGACATCTCCATCGAGGACCACCAGAAGTCCCCGATGAAACAGTGGTGGAAAACGTCAGCACCCTGAACATCCTAACATGGAATGCTCAGGGCATCAAAAACAAGAAACACCTCCTACAAGAAGCAGCAGCCAAGGACAAGCTTGACATCATACTGCTACAAGAAACACTTCTACAAGAACACCACTGTTTCAAATTCAGCGGTTACAAAACATACAGGAGGCATTTCACGCAGGCGTCAACAAGAGGATGTATGATCTTGGTCAAGTCAAGCATACCCTCCGCCGATGTCACGCAGCAATTTCCATGTGGGGAAAACATCGAGACACAGGCCGTCAAAGTAACCCTCCAAGAACGGGAATTAACTGTTCACAACATCTACAAGAACCCAAGGGGCTCACTGGAGGTTACTCAATTATTTGCTTCGGCCGCTGACCACGCCACACTCATAGGAGGGGATTTCAACGCACATCATCCCTTCCTAAGCTCGGCAAGCCCCACAAATGAAGACAGCCTACACCTATACACCACCTTTCAAGATACACCCGAGATCTGCCTCCTGAACACCGGAGAGCCCACCCACACTAGGGGAGGAAGGCTAGATCTAACCTTCGTCTCCAGTGCACTACAGCCTTCGGCCTCCTGGCAGATACACCCCACGCTGACCAGCGACCACTTCGCCACCCTAACAACGCTGAAGGTGAACAAACTCCCCACTCCACCCCCCCCGAGATGGAGATACAATACCCAAAAGGCAGACTGGGGACTCTTTAAGAAACACCTGGCCAAGTGGCGCGAAAAATCACAGCCGGCCGGCGCAGCACCCGTGGATGAGACAACCCTCCACCACCAATTGGTCGAGGCGTTTCACCAATCGGCAGAAGAGGCTATCCCAAAAACAAAACCCACATCAAGACAGTACAATGATTACTGGTACTACTGTCCCAGGGTGAAAGAACTCAACCACAGAGTGAACATGGCCCGAAGAAACTACAGGAGACATCCCACGGCAACAAACAGACATCTCCTGCAAGTCATAGTTAAGGATACCAGGGAAGAGAAGGGAGAAATAAAAAACGTAAGCTGGCTCAAGTGGTGCTCCGAACTGAACGAGCACACCTCCTTTGGCAAGATGTGGGCCCAGATCCGAAGGGCATCTGGGAAGGCAACACCACCACCACCAACCCATCCCAACCCAGAAGAGGAAGCCGAGAGACTTGCAAAACTGTTCTCTGACCGAGCAGCAACGAAAAACCTCCCGAGACAGGCGGTGGAGACACAACGGCGTCTGCGACAGGTCAGACTCCAGATGATCGAAGAGGCCTGCAACAGTGAAGATGACACTGACAGACCATTCAACCAGCAAGAACTCCAGAAGTCGCTAAAACGAAGCAAGGATACAGCTCCAGGGGCCGACAGGATAACCTACTCCATGCTTTCTCATGCCGGTACAGCCGGACACGAGGCTCTGCTGCAAGCCATCAATGCTTCATGGACAGCACAAAGACTCCCACCGGAATGGAAGAAGGCAGATATACAGCCCATTCCGAAGCCCAGAGAACCAGACAAACCGAGGCCCATCTCCCTTCTCAGCTGCATAGCGAAGACGGGAGAAAGAATGGCTCTCAACCGACTCAAGTGGAAAGTAGGCAGCCCACACCCTCACATCTTTGCTTACACCGAGAACACCGGCACAGGCAACAACATCGCCGAGATACTCAGCACAGTGGACAACAAACCAGCTCTGGTGGTCTTCCTCGACCTGGAGAAAGCCTTCGAACTAGCAAATCCTTTAGCCATTACAACTACGCTCGCTAAAAAAGGCGTCAAAGGAAGGTTGCTGGGGTGGATCCAGAACTACCTCACACAGAGAGAAGCACGAGTACGCTTTCAGGGAGCAACCTCATGCTACAGGGTCCATGAAAACGGAACCCCACAAGGAGGCATCCTCAGTCCAATGCTGTTCAATGTCCTGATGGAAAATCTAGTCAAACTTCCTTTCAGACAAACAGCCAAGCTCCTATGCTATGCAGACGACTTACAGCTTATAGTAAGAGGATCGAACAGACTAGCCAACACGCAACACGCACTCCAACTTATAGAAGAGGAGTGCAACAGACTTGGACTCAAGATAAATCCAGCCAAGTCGAAAGCGATGGCCATTTGCACAGACACACCAGACAAGATGCTCTCCATACAAAACACGCCGGTAGTCTGGACCAACGCCCACCAGTGTCTTGGAATCTGGTTTGACCAGAAACTCACCTTCAAGCCACAACTCGAGTATCTCAGGCACAGGACGAAGAGCAGACACAATATAATGAGGTCGCTCACCAGCAAATCCGCAGGAGCAAACCTTCATGTGCTCAAAGCCTACTACACAGCCGCCATCAGATCGCTGGTAGATTACAGTGCTCCAGCACTCATTGGACTGAGAGAAGACCAAATAGCTAAGCTAGAGGTCATTCAAAACAATGCTCTCAGGACCATGCTCGGAGCACCCATGTGGACCAGAATTTGCAATCTGCAAATGGAAACCGAACTACCACCCCTGGCAGTCCGAGTCAAGCAGGTGACAGCCGGTCTCCTCGCCAAAATCTGTAGAGCAGACAAGCCCACAGTTGCCAAGATTCGAATCAGTGCCTCCCTCCACCTCGACCACAGAGTGCGAGGGGCCACCTGGTCGCACGAGGCAAGCGAGGTCAATCAAGCAGGCGCTGCAACACAGTCAACCAAGAGACAACGTCCACATCATCACCTCGATCCTCGCACAGCTACAGGAATTCCAAAGCCAAAACCGACCAGTCGTCTTACACTGGATTCCCAGTCATGTAGGGATCGGAAGAAACGACGTGGCAGACGAAGCAGCCAAGGCAGCTACACGTTCTAGTAGCGTACACATCCAAGTTCCAACAAGTGTGCAACAGATCAAGAATCACCTCAGAAAGACTACCAAGCTCCACATCAAAAAGAGCTTCCTTCATGCACTCAACGCTGGTTCCCAATCAGCCAAATGGTACCTGGCGGCCACAAAGGGGAACCACCTTTCGCTGACAAGAAAACTCCAAGACAAACCCAAGTCAGCCTTCATCGACTACGACTAGGGTACAAGTGCTCCTGGCAGATGATCGGAAATGACGTCATGGAATGCACCGACTGTCAGGAGCCAGCAGCCAACCCACTTGAACACTATCTCCTCGATTGCGAGGTCACACAAAGCCTCCGAAACAGAACTCAAATCTCCCAAGAAACACACACAACACCAGCGGCCACTCTAACCCGAAAGGCCCATACAGACCACATTCACCACCTACTCCGGGTCATCACACGATACCCACCACCCAGATAGCTTAGAAAGCATCCTCTCCCAGCAAGTGCGGACCCCAGTTCGGGGGGCGCGCCACTCCGAAACTGACCACGTCCAAGATTGGGGGTTGGTGGTAAGCGTCCACTGATCGGGGGTCCGCTCACACTTGCAACCTGCAGTAGCCTTCCAATCTGCAGGTGGGACCACCTCTAATCCCAATCTGGTCTGGCTGCTCCTGGAGCTCCAGCCGGAACCACCAAACGGGCCGCCTATAGGCAAAGGCCCGTGTCGGACTGCGGTCCGACAATCTCAACAACAACAACAACGAGACTAGGGAATGCTACCTGTGGACCACCAGGACACTAAAAGCAGTCCTAGACTCTGTTATATTTCACACAAAGCCTGTTCAACGAGCTTATGGCGCCGTGAACCTCTAATGGGGACCACACGTGCCGCTTGGTGACCAGAGCAACGTTTTACCAAATCCGGCTACGAAACACGAGGATCCAAATATATTTCTTTAGCTCAATAAAGCACGCGGACTTCTACATAAAATCACACCTCACTCCACCAGGATTCAAACCCAAAATCATATAATTGTGACCAGGGAATGCTACCTGTGGACCACCAGGACACTAAAAGCATAGACTTTGTTCTATTTCACACAAAGCCTGTTCAATGAGCTTATGGCGCCGTGAACCTCTAATGAGGACCACCAATGCTGCTTAGGTGTTCAGAGTAACGCTTTACTATATCCGGCTTCGAAACACGAGGATCCATATCTATTTCATTAGCCCAATAGAGCACGCACATTTCTACATATAATCAACACCTCACCCCACCAGGATTCGAACCAACGATCTTATAATTGTGACCGGGGAACGCTACCTCTGGGCCACCAGGACACTAAAAGCAGTCCTAGACTCTGTTATATTTCACAAAAAGCCTGTTCAATGAGCTTATGGCGCCGTGAACCTCTAAAGGGGACCACCCGTGCCGCTTAGGTGATCAGAGCAACGTTTTACTGAATCCGGCTTCGAAAGAGGAGGATCCATATCTATTTCATTAGCCCAATAGAGCACGCACATTTCTACATATAATCAACACCTCACCCCACCAGGATTCGAACCCACGATCTTATAATTGTGACCGGGGAAGGCTGCCTCTTGGCTACCAGGACAATAAAAGCAATTCTTGACTCTACTATATTTCACACAAAGCCTGTTCAACGAGCTTATGACTGTGTGAACCTCTAATGGGGACCACCCGTGCCGCTTAGGTGATCAGAGCAACGTTTTACCAAATCCGGCTTCGAAACACGAGGATCCATATATATTTCATTAGCCCAATAATGCACGCGGACTTCGACATATAATCAATACCTCACCCCACCAGGATTCAAACCAAAAATCATATAATTGTGACCAGGAAACGCTACTTGTGGACCACCAGGACACTAAAAGCAGTCCTAGACTCTGTTATGGCTTCACACAAAAGCCTGTTCAACGGAAAGCATGGCACTGTGAACTTTCTACTGAGGGACCACCAGTGCCGCTTAGGTGTTCAGAGCAACGTTTTACAAATCCGGCTTCGAAACACGAGGATCCATATATATTTCATTAGCCCAATAAAGCACACGGACTTCTACATATAATCAACACCTCACCCCACCAGGATTCGAACCCACAATCTTATAATTGTGACCGGAGAACACTACCTCTAGACAACCAGGACACTAAAAGCTGTCCTAGACTCTGTTATATTTCACACAAAGCCTGTTGAATGAGCTTATGGCGCAGTGAACCTCTAATTGGGACCACCGGTGCCGCATAGGTGATCAAGCAATGTTTTTACCACTAAATCCGGCTTCAGCGAGGAACCATATATTTCATGGCCAATAAAGCATGCGGGACTTCTAGAATCTTATAATTGTGATCGGAAACCACCTCTGGACCACCAGGACACTAAAAGCAGTCCTAGACTCTGCTATATTTCACACAAAGCCTGTTGAATGAGCTTATGGTGCCGTGAACGTCTAATAGGGACCACCCGTGCCACTTAGGTGATCAGAGCAACGTTTTACCAAATCCGGCTTCGAAACACGAGGATCCATATCTATTTTGTTAGCCCAATAAAGCACGCAGATTTCTACATATAATTAACACCTCACCCCACCAGGATTCGAACCCACGATCTTATAATTGTGGCCGAGGAACGCTACCTCTGGACCACCAGGACACTAAAAGCAGTCGTAGACGCTGTTATATTTCACACAAAGCCTGTTCAATGAGCTTATGGCGCCGTGAACCTCTAATGGGGACCACCTGTGCCACTAAGGTGATCAGAGCAACGTTTTACCAAATCAGGCTTCAAAACAGGAGGATCCATATTTATTTCATTAGTCCAATAAAGCACATGAACTTCTACATATAATCACCACCTCACCCCACCAGGATTCGAACCCACGATCATATAATTGTGACCGGAGAACGCTACCTCTGGGCCACCAGGACCATAAAAGCAGTCCTAGACTCTGCTATATTTCACACAAAGCCTGTTCAACGAGCTTATGGCGTTGTGAACCTCTAATGGGGACCACCAGTGCCGCTTAGGTGTTCAGAGCAACGTTTTACCAAATCCAGCTTCGAAACACGAGGATCCATATATATTTCATTAGCCCAATAAAGCACGCGGACTTCTACATATAATCAACACCTCACCCCACCAGGATTCAAACTCAAAATCTTATAATTGTGACCTGGGAACGCTACATGTGGATCACCAGGACACTAAAAGCAGTCCTAGACTCTGTTATATATCACACAAAGCGTCTTCAACGAGCTTATGGCGCCGTGAACCTCTAATGAGGACCACCAGTGCCGCTTAGATGTTCAGAGTAACGTTTTACTAAATCGGCTTCGAAACACGAGGATCCATATCTATTTCATTAGCCCAATAAAGCACACGGACTTCTAAATATAATCAACACCTCACCCCACCAGGATTCAAACCCATGATCTTATAATTGTGACCGGGGAACGCTACCTCTGGGCCACCAGGACACTAAAAGCAGTCCGAGACGCTGTAATATTTCACCCAAAGCCTGTTGAACGAGCTTATGGCGCCGTGAACCTCTAATGGGGACCACCCGTGCCGCTTAGGTGATCAAAGCAACGTTTTACCAAGTCCGGCTTCGAAAAACGAGGATCCATATATATTTCATTAGCCCAATAAAGCACGCTGACTTCTACATATAATCAACACCTCACCCAACCAGGATTCAAACGCAAAATCTTATAATTGTGACCTGGGAATGCTACCTGTGGACCACCAGGACACTAAAAGCAGTCCTAGACTCTGTTATATTTCACGCAAAGCCTGTTCAACGAGCTTATGGCGCCGTGAACCTCTACTCGGGACCACCAGTGACGCTTAGGTGTTCAGAGCAACGTTTTACCAAATCCCGCTTCGAAACACGAGGATCCATATATATTTCATTAGCCCAATAAAGCAAGCGGACTTCTCCATATAATCAACACCTCACCCCACCAGGATTCGAACCCACGATCTTATAATTGTGACAGGGGAACGCTACCTCTGGGCCACCAGGACACTAAAAGCAGTCCTAGACTCTGTTATATTTCACACAAATCCTGTTGAATTAGCTTATGGCGCCGTGAACCTCTAATGGGGACCACCCGTGCTGCTTAGGTGATCAGAGCAATGTTTTACCAAATCCGGCTTCGAAACACGAGGATCCATATATATTTCATTAGCCCAATAAAGCACGCGGACTTCTACATATAATCAACACCTCAACCCACCAGGATTTGTACCCACGATCTAATAATTGTGACCGGGGAACGCTACCTCTGGACCACCAGGGACACTAAAGCAATCTGGAACTCTTTATGTTTACTGACCTGTTGAATGACTTATGGTGCCGTAGACATCCTGTAGGGACCACCCGTGCCACTTGGGTGATCAGAGCAACGTTTTACCAAATCCGACGCCCGAAACCGCGGTCCACTATCCTTTGTTGGGCCCAATAAAACGCGGAACACACATATAATTAACCTCCCCACCAGGATTTGAACCCACGATCTTATAATTGTGACCAGGGAATGCTACCTGTAGTGCCAGGACACTAAAGCAGTCCTGGGCTTTCTTGCCCTGTTCACACACAAAGCCTGTTTAGCTTGAGCTTATGGCGCTGGCAGAGGCCACTATAAGGGGACACCGTGCCATAGATGATCCAGAGTTTTACCAAAACCGGCTTCGAAACACGGGGATCCATATATATTTCATTAGCCCAATAAAACACGCGGACTTCTTCATATAATCAACACCTCACCCCACCAGGATTCGAACCCACGATCTTCTAATTGTGACCGGGGAACGCTACCTCTGGGCCACCAGGACACTAAAAGCAGTCCTAGACTCTGCTATGTTTCACACAAAGTCTGTTCAACGAGCTTTTGGCGCCGTGAACCTCTAATGGGGACCACCCGTGCCGCTTAGGTGGTCAGAGCAACGTTTTACCAAATTCTGCTTCGAAACACGAGGATCCATATATATTTCATTAGCCCAATAAAGCACGCGGACTTCTACATATAATCAACACCTCACCCCACCAGGATTTGAACCCACGATCTTATAATTGTGACCGGGACACGCTACCTCTGGGCCACCAGGAACACTAAAAGCAGTCCTAGACGCTGCTATATTTCACACAAAGCCTGTTCAACGAGCTTATGGCGCCGTGAATCTCTATAGGGGACCACCAGTGCCGCATAGGTGTTCAGAGTAACGTTTTACCAAATCCGGCTTCGAAACACGAGGATCCATATATATTTCATTAGCCCAATAAAGCACGCGTACTTCTACATATAATCAACACCTCACCCCCACCAGGATTCTAAACCACGATCTTATAATTGTGAACAGGGAACTACCTGTGGACCACCAGAACACTAAAAAAGCAGTCCTAAATCAACCTCACCATGATTCGAAACCACGATCTTATAATTGTGACCAGGGAACGCTACCTCTAGGCCACCAGGACACTAAAAGCAGTCCTAGACGCTGTTATATTTCACACAAAGCCTGTTCAACGAGCTTATAGCGCCGTGAAACTCTAATGGGGACCACCCGTGCCACTTAGGTGTTCAGAGTAACGTTTTACCAAATGAGGCTTCGAAACACGAGGATCCAAATATATTTCATTAACCCATTAAAGCACTCGGACTTCTACATATAATCAACACCTCACCCCACCAGGGTTCGAACCCAGGATTTTATAATTGTGACCGGGGAACGCTACCTCTGGGCCACCAGGACACTAAAAGCAGTCCTAGACTCTGTTATATTTCACACAAAGCCTGCTCAATGAGCTTATGGCGCCGTGAACCTCTAATGGGGACCACCAGTGCCGCTTAGGTGATCAGAGCAACGTTTTACCAAATCCGGCTTCGAAACACGAGGATCGATATATATTTCATTAGGCTAGCAAAGCACGCAGATTTTATCATATAATCAACACCTCACCCCACCAGGATTCGAACCTACAATCTTAAAATTGTGACCGGGAAAGGCTACCTCTGGGCCACCAGGACAATAAAAGCAGTCCAAGTCTCTACTATATTTCACACAAAGCCTGTTCAACGACCTTATGGCTTCATGAACCTCTAATGGGGACCACCTGTGCCGCTTAGGTGATCAGAGCAATGTTTTACCAAATCCGGCTTCGAAACACGAGGATCCATATATATTTCATTAGCCCAATAAAGCACGCGGACTTCTACATATAATCAACACCTCAACCCACCAGGATTTGTACCCACGATCTTATAATTGTGACCGGGGAACGCTACCTCTGGACCACCAGGACACAAAAAGCAGTCCTAGACTCTGCTATATTTCACACAAAGCCTGTTGAATGAGCTTATGGTGCCGTGAACGTCTAATGGGGACCACCCGTGCCGCTTAGGTGATCAGAGCAACGTTTTACCAAATCCAGCTTTGAAGAACGAGGATCCATATATATTTCATTAGCCCAATATAGCACGCGTACTTCTACATATAACCAACACCTCACCCCACCAGGATTCAAACCCAAAATCTTATAATTGTGACCATGGAATGCTACCTGTGGACCACCAGGACACTAAAAGCAGTCCTAGACTCAGCTATTTTTCAAACAAAGCCTGTTCAACGAGCTTATGGCGCCGTGAATCTCTATAGAGGACCACCAGTGCCGCATAGGTGTTCAGAATAACGTTTTACCAAATCCGGCTTCGAAACACGAGGATCCATATATATTTCATTAGCCCAATAAAGCACGCGTACTTCTACATATAATCAACACCTCACCCCCACCAGGATTCTAAACCACGATCGTATAATTGTGAACAGGGAACGCTACCTGTGGACCACCAGAACACTAAAAGCAGTCCTACACTCTGTTATATTTCACACAAAGCCTGTTGAATGAACTTATGGCGCCATGAACCTCTAAAGGGGATCACCAGTGCCGCTAAGGTGATCAGAGCAATGTTTTACGAAATCCGGCTTCGAAACACGAGTATTCTCATATATTTCATTAGCGCAATAAAGCACGCGGACTTCTAGATATAATCAACACCTCAGCCCACCATGATTCGAAACCACGATCTTATAATTGTGACCAGGGAACGCTACCTCTGGGCCACCAGGACACTAAAAGCAGTCCTAGACGCTGTTATATTTCACACAAAGCCTGTTCAACGAGCTTATAGCGCCGTGAACCTCTAATGGGGACCACCCGTGCCACTTAGGTGTTCAGAGTAACGTTTTACCAAATGCGGCTTCGAAACACGAGGATCCAAATATATTTCATTAACCCAATAAAGCACTCGGACTTCTACATATAATCAACACCTCACCCCACCAGGGTTCGAACCCACGATTTTATAATTGTGACCGGGGAACGCTACCTCTGGGCCACCAGGACACTAAAAGCAATCCTAGACTCTGTTATATTTCAACAAAGCCTGTTCAATGAGCTTATGGCGCCGTGAACCTCTAATGGGGACCACCCGTGCCGCTTAGGTGATCAGAGCAACGTTTTACCAAATCCGGCTTCGAAACACGAGGATCGATATATATTTCATTAGGCTAATAAAGCACGCAGATTTTAACATATAATCAACACCTCACCCCACCAGGATTCGAACCTAAGATCTTAAAATTGTGACCGGGGAACGCTACCTCTGGGCCACCAGGACAATAAAAGCAGTCCAAGTCTCTACTATATTTCACACAAAGCCTGTTCAACGACCTTATGGCTCCATGAACCTCAAATGGGGACCAGCTGTGCCGCTTAGGTGATCAGAGCAACGTTTTACCAAATCCGGCTTCGAAACACGAGGATCCATATATATTTCATCAGCCCAATAAAGCACGCAGACTTCTACATATAATCAACACCTCACCCCACCAGGATTTGAACCCACGATCTTATAATTGTGACCGGGGAATGCTACCTCTGGGCCACTAGGACAATAAAAGCAGTCCTAGAATCTGCTATATTTCACACAAAGCCTGTTCAACGAGCTTATGGCGCTGTGAACCACTATAGGGGACCACCCGTGCCGCTTAGATGATCAGAGCAACGTTTTACCAAATGCTGCTTCGAAACACGAGGATCCATATATATTTCATTAGCCCAATAAAGCACGCGGACTTCTCCATATAATCAACACCTCACCCCACCAGGATTCGAACCCACGATCTTATAATTGTGACAGGGGAACGCTACCTCTGGGCCACCAGGACACTAAAAGCAGTCCTAGACTCTATTATATTTCACACAAATCCTGTTGAATGAGCTTATGGCGCCGTGAACCTCTAATGGGGACCACCCGTGCCGCTTAGGTGATCAGAGCAATGTTTTACCAAATCCGGCTGCGAAACACGAGGATCCATATATATTTCATTAGCCCAATAAAGCACGCGGACTTCTACATATAATCAACACCTCAACCCACCAGGATTTGTACCTACGATCTAATAATTGTGACTGGGGAACGCTACCTCTGGACCACCAGGACACTAGAAGCAGTCCTAGACTCTGCTATATTTCACACAAAGCCTGTTGAATGAGCTTATGGTGCCGTGAACGTCTAATGGGGACCACCCGTGCCGCTTAGGTGATCAGAGCAACGTTTTACCAAATCCGGCTTCGAAACACGAGGATCCATATCTATTTTATTAGCGCAATAAAGCACGCAGATTTCTACATATAATTAACACCTCACCCCACCAGGATTCGAACCCACGATCTTATAATTGTGACCAGGGAATGCTACCTGTGGACCACCAGGACACTAAAAGCAGTCCTAGACGCTGCTATATTTCACACAAAGCCTGTTCAACGAGCTTATGGCGCCGTGAATCTCTATAGGGGACCACCAGTGCCGCATAGGTGTTCAGAGTAACGTTTTACCAAATCCGGCTTCGAAACACGAGGATCCATATATATTTCATTAGCCCAATAAAGCACGCGTACTTCTACATATAATCAACACCTCACCCCCACCAGGATTCTAAACCACGATCATATAATTGTGAACAGGGAACGCTACCTGTGGACCACCAGAACACTAAAAGCAGTCCTACACTCTGTTATATTTCACACAAAGCCTGTTGAATGAACTTATGGCGCCATGAACCTCTAAAGGGGATCACCAGTGCCACTAAGGTGATCAGAGCAATGTTTTACGAAATCCGGCTTCGAAACACGAGTATCCTTATATATTTCATTAGCGCAATAAAGCACGCGGACTTCTAGATATAATCAACACCTCACCCCACCATGATTCGAAACCACGATCTTATAATTGTGACCAGGGAACGCTACCTCTGGGCCACCAGGACACTAAAAGCAGTCCTAGACGCTGTTATATTTCACACAAAGCCTGTTCAACGAGCTTATAGCGCCGTGAACCTCTAATGGGGACCACCCGTGCCACTTAGGTGTTCACAGTAACGTTTTACCAAATGAGGCTTCGAAACACGAGGATCCAAATATATTTCATTAACCCATTAAAGCACTCGGACTTCTACATATAATCAACACCTCACCCCACCAGGGTTCGAACCCACGATTTTATAATTGTGACCGGGGAACGCTACCTCTGGGCCACCAGGACACTAAAAGCAATCCTAGACTCTGTTATATTTCACACAAAGCCTGTTCAATGAGCTTATGGCGCCGTGAACCTCTAATGGGGACCACCCGTGCCGCTTAGGTGATCAGAGCAACGTTTTACCAAATCCGGCTTCGAAACACGAGGATCGATATATATTTCATTAGGCTAATAAAGCACGCAGATTTTAACATATAATCAACACCTCACCCCACCAGGATTCGAACCTACGATCTTAAAATTGTGACCGGGGAACGCTACCTCTGGGCCACCAGGACAATAAAAGCAGTCCAAGTCTCTACTATATTTCACACAAAGCCTGTTCAACGACCTTATGGCTTCATGAACCTCTAATGGGGACCACCTGTGCCGCTTAGGTGATCAGAGCAATGTTTTACCAAATCCGGCTTCGAAACACGAGGATCCATATATATTTCATTAGCCCAATAAAGCACGCGGACTTCTACATATAATCAACACCTGAACCCACCAGGATTTGTACCCACGATCTTATAATTGTGACCCGGGAACGCTACCTCTGGACCACCAGGACACAAAAAGCAGTCGTAGACTCTGCTATATTTCACACAAAGCCTGTTGAATGAGCTTATGGTGCCGTGAACGTCTAATGGGGACCACCCGTGCCGCTTAGGTGATCAGAGCAACGTTTTACCAAATCCAGCTTCGAAGAACGAGGATCCATATATATTTCATTAGCCCAATATAGCACGCGTACTTCTACATATAACCAACACCTCACCCCACCAGGATTCAAACCCAAAATCTTATAATTGTGACCAGGGAATGCTACCTGTGGACCACCAGGACACTAAAAGCAGTCCTAGACTCAGCTATTTTTCAAACAAAGCCTGTTCAACGAGCTTATGGCGCCGTGAATCTCTATAGAGGACCACCAGTGCCGCATAGGTGTTCAGAATAACGTTTTACCAAATCCGGCTTCGAAACACGAGGATCCATATATATTTCATTAGCCCAATAAAGCACGCGTACTTCTACATATAATCAACACCTCACCCCCACCAGGATTCTAAACCACGATCGTATAATTGTGAACAGGGAACGCTACCTGTGGACCACCAGAACACTAAAAGCAGTCCTACACTCTGTTATATTTCACACAAAGCCTGTTGAATGAACTTATGGCGCCATGAACCTCTAAAGGGGATCACCCGTGCCGCTAAGGTGATCAGAGCAATGTTTTACGAAATCCGGCTTCGAAACACGAGTATTCTCATATATTTCATTAGCGCAATAAAGCACGCGGACTTCTAGATATAATCAACACCTCAGCCCACCATGATTCGAAACCACGATCTTATAATTGTGACCAGGGAACGCTCCCTCTGGGCCACCAGGACACTAAAAGCAGTCCTAGACGCTGTTATATTTCACACAAAGCCTGTTCAATGAGCTTATAGCGCCGTGAACCTCTAATGGGGACCACCCGTGCCACTTAGGTGTTCAGAGTAACGTTTTACCAAATGCGGCTTCGAAACACGAGGATCCAAATATATTTCATTAACCCAATAAAGCACTCGGAGTTCTACATATAATCAACACCTCACCCCACCAGGGTTCGAACCCACGATCTTATAATTGTGACCGGGGAACGCTACCTCTGGGCCACCAGGACACTAAAAGCAATCCTAGACTCTGTTATATTTCACACAAAGCCTGTTCAATGAGCTTATGGCGCCGTGAACCTCTAATGGGGACCACCCGTGCCGCTTAGGTGATCAGAGCAACGTTTTACCAAATCCGGCTTCGAAACACGAGGATCGATATATATTTCATTAGGCTAATAAAGCACGCAGATGTTAACATATAATCAACACCTCACCCCACCAGGATTCGAACCTACGATCTTAAAATTGTGACCGGGGAACGCTACCTCTGGGCCACCAGGACAATAAAAGCAGTCCAAGTCTCTACTATATTTCACACAAAGCCTGATCAACGACCTTATGGCTCCATGAACCTCAAATGGGGACCACCTGTGCCGCTTAGGTGATCAGAGCAACGTTTTACCAAATCCGGCTTCGAAACACGAGGATCCATATATATTTCATCAGCCCAATAAAGCACGCAGACTTCTACATATAATCAACACCTCACCCCACCAGGATTTGAACCCACGATCTTATAATTGTGACCGGGGAATGCTACCTCTGGGCCACCAGGACAATAAAAGCAGTCCTAGACTCTGCTATATTTCACACAAAGCCAGTTCAACGAGCTTATGGCGCTGTGAACCTCTAATGGGGACCACCCATGCCGCTTAGGTGATCAGAGCAACGTTTTACCAAATCCGGCTTCGATACACGAGGATCCATATATATTTCATCAGCCCAATAATGCACGCGGACTTCTACATATAATCAACACCTCACCCTACCAGGATTCAAACCCACGATCTTATAATTGTGACCGGGGTATGCTACCTCTGGGCCACCAGGACAATAAAAGCACTCCTAGACTCTACTATTTTTCACACAAAGCCTGTTCAACGACCTTATGGCGCCATGAACCTCTAATGGGGACCACCCGTGCCGCTAAGGTGATCAGGGCAACGTTTTACCAAATCTGGCTTCGAAACACGAGGATCCATATATATTTCATTAGCCCAATAAACCACGCGGACTTCTACATATAATCAACACCTCACCCCACCAGGATTCGAACCCACGATCTTCTAAATTGTGACCGGGGAATGCTACCTCTGGGCCACCAGGACACTAAAAGCAGTCCTAGACTCTGCTGTTTCACACAAAGCCTGTTCAACGAGCTTTGGCGCCAGTGTGAACTCCTAATGGGGACCACCCGTGCCGCTAGGTGGTCAGAGCAACGCTTTTATCAAATGCGTCAAACACGAGGATCCATATATATTTCATTAGCCCAATAAAGCACGCGGACTTCTACATATAATCAACACCTCACCCCACCAGGATTTGAACCCACGATCTTATAATTGTGACCGGGGGACGCTACCTCTGGGCTACCAGGAACAATAAAAGCAGTCCTAGACTCTGCTATATTTCACACAAAGCCTGTTCAACGAGCTTAAGGCACCGTAAACCTCTAATGAGGACCACCCGTGCCGCTTAGGTGATCAGAGCAACGTTTTACCAAATGCGGCTTCGAAACACGAGGATCCATATATATTTCATCAGCCCAATAAAGCACGCGGACTTCTTCATATAATCAACACCTCACCTCACCAGGATTCGGACCCACGATCTTCTAATTGTGACCGGGGATCGCTACCTCTGGGCCACCAGGACACTAAAAGCATACCTAGACTCTGCTATATTTCACACAAAGCTTGTTCAACGAGCTTTTGGCGCCGTGAACCTCTAATGGGGACAACCCGTGCCGCTTAGGTGATCAGAGCAACGTTTTACCAAATGCGGCTTCGAAACACGAGGATCCATATATATTTCATTATCCCAATAAAGCATGCGGACTTCTACATATAATCAACACCTCACCCCACCAGGATTCAACCCACGATCTTATAATTGTGACTGGACGCCAATTTCTGGGCCACCAAGAACAATACAACAGTCCTAGACTCTACCATATATTTCACACAAAGCCTGTTCTGAACGAAGCTTTGGCGCCGTGGAACTCTACTGGGGACCACTATGCCGCTGCGATCAGGAGCAATGTTTTACCAAATGCGGCTTCAAAACACGCAGGATCCATATATACTTTATTAGCCCAATAAAGCACGCTGGACTTCTACATATAATCAACACCTCACCCCACCAGGATTTGAACCCACGATCTTATAATTTTGACCGGGGAATGCTACCTCTGGGCCACCAGGACAATAAAAGCAGTCCTAGACTCTGCTATGTTTCACACAAAGCCTGTTCAACGAGCATATGGCGCCGTGAACCACTAATGGGGACCACCCGTGCCACTTAGGTGATCAGAGCAACGCTTTACCAAATGCGGCTTCGAAACATGAGGATCCATATATATTTCATTAGCCCAATAAAGCACGCGGACTTCTTCATATAATCAAAACCTCACCCCACCAGGATTCGAACCCACGATCTTCTAATTGTGACCGGGGAACGCTACCTCTGGGCCACCAGGACACTAAAAGCAGTCCTAGACTCTGCTATGTTTCACACAAAGCCTGTTCAACGAGCTTTTGGCGCCGTGAACCTCTAATGGGGACCACCCGTGCCGCTTAGGTGGTCAGAGCAACGTTTTATCAAATGCGGCTTCGAAACACGAGGATCCATATATATTTCATTAGCCCAATAAAGCACGCGGACTTCTACATATAATCAACACCTCACCCCACCAGGATTTGAACCCACGATCTTATAATTGTGACCGGGGGACGCTACCTCTGGGCTACCAGGAACAATAAAAGCAGTCCTAGACTCTGCTATATTTCACACAAAGCGTGTTCAACGAGCTTAAGGCACCGTAAACCTCTAATGAGGACCACCCGTGCCGCTTAGGTGATCAGAGCAACGTTTTACCAAATGCGGCTTCGAAACACGAGGATCCATATATATTTCATCAGCCCAATAAAGCACGCGGACTTCTTCATATAATCAACACCTCACCTCACCAGGATTCGGACCCACGATCTTCTAATTGTGACCGGGGATCGCTACCTCTGGGCCACCAGGACAATAAAAGCATACCTAGACTCTGCTATATTTCACACAAAGCTTGTTCAACGAGCTTTTGGCGCCGTGAACCTCTAATGGGGACCACCCGTGCCGCTTAGGTGATCAGAGCAACGTTTTACCAAATGCGGCTTCGAAACACGAGGATCCATATATATTTCAATATCCCAATAAAGCATGCGGACTTCTACATATAATCAACACCTCACCCCACCAGGATTTGAACCCACGATCTTATAATTGTGACCGGGGGACGCTACCTCTGGGCCACCAGGAACAATACAAGCAGTCCTAGACTCTACTATATTTCACACAAAGCCTGTTCAACGAGCTTTTGGCGCCGTGAACCTCTAATGGGGACCACCCGTGCCGCTTAGGTGATCAGAGCAACGTTTTACCAAATGCGGCTTCGAAACACGAGGATCCATATATATTTCATTAGCCCAATAAAGCATGCGGACTCCTTCATATAATCAACACCTCACCTCACCAGGATTCGGAACCACGATCTTCTAATTGTGACCGGGGATCGCTACCTCTGGGCCACCAGGACAATAAAAGCAGTCCAAGTCTATACTATATTTCACACAAAGCCTGTTCAACGACCTTATGGCTCCATGAACCACTAATGGGGACCACCTGTGCCGCTTAGGTGATCAGAGCAACGTTTTACCAAATCCGGCTTTGAAACACGAGGATCCATATATATTTCATTAGCCCAATAAAGCACGCAGACTTCTCCATATAATCAACACCTCACCCCACCAGGATTTGAACCCACGATCTTATAATTGTGACCGGGGAATGCTACCTCTACCACAGGACAATAAAAGCAGTCCTAGACTCTACTATATTTCACACAAAGCCTGTTCAACGACCTTATGGCGCCATGTACCTGTAATGGGGACCACCCGTGCCGCTTAGTTGATCAGAGTAACGTTTAACCAAATGCGGCTTTGAAACCCGAGGACCCATATATATTTCATTAGCCCAATAAAGCACTCGGACTTCAACATATAATCAACACCTCACCCCACCAGGATTCAAACCCACATACTTATAATTGTGACCGGGGAACACTACCTTTGGGCCACCAGGACAATAAAAGCAGTCCTAGACTCTGCTATATTTCACACAAAGCCTGTTCAACGAGCTTATGGCGCTGAGAACCACTATAGGGGACCACCCGTGCCGCTTAGGTGATCAGAGCAACGTTTTACCAAATCCTGCTTCGAAACACGAGGATCCATATATATTTCATTTGGCTAATAAAGCACGCAGATTTTAACATATAATCAACACCTCACCCCACTAGGATTCGAAGCTACGATCTTAAAATTGTGACCGGGGAACGCTACCTCTGGGCCACCAGGACAATAAAAGCAGTCCAATTCTCTACTATATTTCACACAAAGCCTGTTCAACGACCTTATGGCTCCATGAACCTCTAATGGGGACCACCTGTGCCGCTTAGGTGATTAGAGCAACGTTTTACCAAATCCGGCTTCGAAACACGAGGATCCATATATATTTCATTAGCCCAATAAAGCACGCAGACTTCTACATATAATCAACACCTCACCCCACCAGGATTTGAACCCACGATCTTATAATTGTGACCGGGGAATGCTACCTATGGGCCACTAGGACAATAAAAGCAGTCCTAGACTCTGCTATATTTCACACAAAGCCTGTTCAACGAGCTTATGGCGCTGTGAACCACTATAGGGGCCACCCGTGCCGCTTAGGTGATCAGAGCAATGTTTTGCCAAATGCGGCTTCGAAACACGAGGATCCATATATATTTCATTAGCCCAATAAAGCACGCGGACTTCTTCATATAATCAACACCTCACCCCACCAGGATTCGAACCCACGATCTTCTAATTGTGACTGGGGAACGCTACCTCTGGGCCACCAGGACACTAAAATCAGTCCTAGACTCTGCTATGTTTCACACAGAGTCGGTTCAACGAGCTTTTGGCGCCGTGAACCTCTAATGGGGACCACCCGTGCCGCTTAGGTGGTCAGAGCAACCTTTTACCAAATGTGGCTTCGAAACACGAGGATCCATATATATTTCATTAGCCCAATAAAGCACGCGGACTTCTTCATATAATCAACACCTCACCTCACCAGGATTCGAACCCACGATCTTGTAATTGTGACCGGGGATCGCTACCTCTGGGCCACCAGGACACTAAAAGCATTCCTAGACTCTGCTATATTTCACACAAAGCCTGTTTAACGAGCTTATGGCGCCGTGAACCTCTAATGAGGACCACCCGTGCCGCTTAGGTGATCAGAGCAACGTTTTACGAAATGCGGCTTCGAATCACAAGGATCCATATATATTTCATTAGCCCAATAAAGCACGCGGACTTCTACATATAATCAACACCTCATCCCAACAGGATTCAAACCCACGATCTTATAATTGTGACCGGGGTATGCTACCTCTGGGACACCAGGACAATAAAAGCCGTCCAAGTCTCTACTATATTTCACACAAAGCCTGTTCAACGACCTTATGGCTCCATGAACCACTAATGGGGACCTCCTGTGCCGCTTAGGTGATCAGAGCAACGTTTTACCAAATCCTGCTTCGAAACACAAGGATCCATATATATTTCATTAGCCCAATAAAGCACGCAGACTTCTACATATAATCAACACCTCACCCCACCAGGATTTGAACCCCCGATCTTATAATTGTGACCTGGGAATGCTACCTCTGGGCCACTAGGACAATAAAAGCAGCCCTAGACTCTGCTATATTTCACACAAAGCCTGTTCAACGAGCTTATGGCGCTGTGAACCACTATAGGGGAACCGCCCGTGCCGCTTAGGTGATCAGAGCAACGTTTTACCAAATGCGGCTTCGAAACACGAGGATCCATATATATTTCATTAGCCCAATAAAGCACGTGGACTTCTTAATATAATCAACACCTCACGCCCACCAGGATTTGAACCCATGATCTTATAATTGTGACCTGGGAACGCTGCCTCTGAACCACCAGGAAACTAAAAGCAGTCCTAGACTGTTATATTTCACACAAAGACTGTTGAATGAGCTTATGGCGCCGTGAACCTCTAATGGGGACCACCAGTGCCGCTTAGGTTATCAGAGCAACGTTTTACCAAATCTGGCTTGGAAACTGGAGGATCCATATATATTTCAATAGCCCAATAAAGCACGCGGACTTCTACAGATAATCAAAACCTCACCCCTCCAGGATTTGAACCCAAATACCTAATTGTAATCGGGAACGCCGCTACCTCTGGGCCACACTAGGACAATAAAAAGCAGTCCTACACTCTGCTGTATTTCACACAAATCCTGTTCAACGAGCTTATGGCGCCGCGGAACCTCTAATGGGGACCACCCGTGTCGCTTTTAGGTGATCAGAGCAACGTTTTTACAAAAATGCTTCGAAACACGAGGATCCAAATATATTTCATTAGCCCAATAAAGCACTCTGACTTCTACATATAATCAACACCTCACCCCACCAGGATTCAAACCCACGATATTATAATTGTGACCGGGGTATGCTACCTCTGGGCCACTAGGACAATAAAAGCAGTCCTAGACTCTACTATATTTCACACAAAGCCTGTTCAACGACCTTATGGCGCCATGAACCTATAATGGGGACCACCCGTGCCCCTTAGGTGATCAGAGCAACGTTTTACCATATCCGGCTTGGAAGCACGAGTATCCATATATATTTCATTAGCCCAATAAAGCACTCGGACTTCTACATATAATCAACACCTCACCCGACCAGGAATCAAACCCACGATCTTATAATTGTGACCGGGGTATGCTACCTCTGGGCCACCAGGACAATAAAAGCAGTCCTAGACTCTACTATATTTCACACAAAGCCTGTTCAACGACCTTATGGCGCCATGAACCTATAATGGGGACCACCCGTGCCCCTTAGGTGATCAGAGCAACGTTTTACCATATCCGGCTTGGAATCACGAGTATCCATATATATTTCATTAGCCCAATAAAGCACTCGGACTTCTACATATAATCAACACCTCACCAAACCAGGATTCAAACCCACGATCTTATAATTGTGGCCGGGGTATGCTACCTCTGGGCCACCAGGACAATAAAAGCAGTCCAAGTCTCTACTATATTTCACAAAAAGCCTGTTCAACGACCTTATGGCTCCATGAACCTCTAATAGGGACCACCTGTGCCGCTTAGGTGATCAGAGCAACGTTTTACCAATTCCGGCTTCGAAACACGAGGATCCATATATTTCATTAGCCCGTAAACTTTTCGGACTTCTACATATAATCAACACCTCACCCCACCAGGATTTGAACCCACGATCTTATAATTTGACCGGGGAATGCTACCTCTGGGCCACTAGGACTAATAAGCAGTCTGGAGCTCTACCTATTTCACAAAGCCTGTTCCAGCAGGCTTGGCTGTGGGCACTATAGGGGACCACCCGTGCCGCTTAGGTGATCAGAGCAACGTTTTACCAAATGCAGCTTCGAAACACGAGGATCGATATATATTTCATTAGCCCAATAAAGCACGCGGACTTCTTCATATAATCAACACCTCACCTCACCAGGATTCGAACCCACGATCTTCTAATTGTGACCGGGGATCGCTACCTCTGGGCCACCAGGACACTAAAAGCATTCCTAGACTCTGCTATATGTCACACAAAGCCTGTTCAACGAGCTTATGGCGCCGTGAACCTCTAATGAGGACCACCCGTGCCGCTTAGGTGATCAGAGCAACGTTTTACGAAATGCGGCTTCCAGATCCTGGGATCCATATATATTTCGTGTGGCCCAATAAAGCCGCAGCGGACTTCTACATATAATCAACACCTCATCCCACCAGGATTTGAACCCTAATCTTATAGTGTGACCGGGGAGGGCCCATAACCTCTGGGCCACCAGGAACAATACAAACAGTCACCATTCTGCTATATTTCACACAA
Source organism: Homarus americanus (assembly GCF_018991925.1). Lineage (NCBI taxonomy): Eukaryota > Metazoa > Arthropoda > Malacostraca > Decapoda > Nephropidae > Homarus > Homarus americanus. The sequence goes on from NW_024717789.1 coordinate 22,747, forward strand.
AGCCTGTTCAGCGAGCTTATGTCGCCGTGAACCTCTAATGGGGACCACTCGTGCCGCTTAGGTGATCAGAGCAACGTTTTACCAAATGCGGTTTCAAAACACGAGGGTCCATATATATTTCATTAGCCCAATAAAGCACGCGGACTTCTACATATAATCAACACCTAAACCCACCAGGATTCAAACCCACGATCTTATAATTGTGACCCAGGGTATGCTACCTCTGGGCCACCAGACAATAAAAGCAGTCAAGTCTATACTATATTTCACACAAAGCCTGTTCAACGACCTTATGGCTCCATGAACCACTAATGGGGACCACCTGTGCCGCTTAGGTGATCAGAGCAACGTTTTACCAAATCCGGCTTCGAAACACAAAGATCCATATATATTTCATTAGCCCAATATAGCACGCAGACTTCTCCATATAATCAACACCTCACCCCACCTGGATTTGAACCCACGATCTTATAATTGTGACCGGGGAATGCTACCTCTGGGCCACCAGGACAATAAAAGCAGTCCTAGACTCTGCTATATTTCACACAAAGCCTGTTCAACGAGCTTATGGCGCCGTGAACCTGTAATGGGGACCACCCGTGCTGCTTAGGTGATCAGACCAACATTTTACCAAATGCGGCTTCGAAACAAGAAGGATTCATATATATTTCATTAGCCCAATAAAGCACGCGGACTTCTACATTTAATCAACACCTCACCCCACCAGGATTTGAACCCACGATCTTATAATTGTGACCGGGGAATGCTACCTCTGGGCCACTAGGACAATAAAAGCAGCCCTAGACTCTGCTATATTTCACACAAAGCCTGTTCAACGAGCTTATGGCGCTGTGAACCACTATAGGGGAACCGCCCGTGCCGCTTAGGTGATCAGAGCAACGTTTTACCAAATGCGGCTTCGAAACACGAGGATCCATATATATTTCATTAGCCCAATAAAGCACGTGGACTTCTTAATTTAATCAACACCTCACCCCACCAGGATTTGAACCCACGATCTTCTAATTGTGACGGGGGAACGCTACCTCTGGGCCACCAGGACAATAAAAGCAGTCCTAGACTCTGCTATATTTCACACAAAGCCTGTTCAACGAGCTTATGGCACTGTGAACCACTATAGGGGACCACCCGTGCCGCTTAGGTGTTCAGAGCAACGTTTTACCAAATCCTGCTTCGAAACACAAGGATCCATATATATTTCATTTGGCTAATAAAGCACGCAGATTTTAACATATAATCAACACCTCACCCCACTAGGATTCGAAGCTACGATCTTAAAATTGTGACCGGGGAACGCTACCTCTGGGCCACCAGGACAATAAAAGCAGTCCAATTCTCTACTATATTTCACACAAAGCCTGTTCAACGACCTTATGGCTCCATGAACCTCTAATGGGGACCACCTGTGCCGCTTAGGTGATTAGAGCAACGTTTTACCAAATCCGGCTTCGAAACACGAGGATCCATATATATTTCATTAGCCCAATAAAGCACGCGGACTTCTTCATATAATCAACACCTCACCCCACCAGGATTCGAACCCACGATCTTCTAATTGTGACCGGGGAACGCTACCTCTGGGCCACCAGGACACTAAAATCAGTCCTAGACTCTGCTATGTTTCACACAAAGTCGGTTCAACGAGCTTTTGGCGCCGTGAACCTCTAATGGGGACCAACCGTGCCGCTTAGGTGGTCAGAGCAACCTTTTACCAAATGCTGCTTCGAAACACGAGGATCCATATATATTTCATTAGCCCAATAAAGCACGCGGACTTCTACATATAATCAACACCTCACCCCACCAGGATTTCAACCCACGATCTTATAATTGTGACCGGGGGACGCTACCTCTCGGCCACCAGGAACAATAAAAGCAGTCCTAGACTCTGCTATATTTCACACAAAGCCTGTTCAACGTGCTTAAGGCACCGTAAACCTCTAATGAGGACCACCCGTGCCGCTTAGGTGATCAGAGCAACGTTTTACCAAATGCGGCTTCGAAACACGAGGATCCATATAAATTTTATTAGCCCAATAAAGCACGCGGACTTCTTCATATAATCAACACCTCACCCCACCAGGATTCAAACCCACGATCTTCTAATTGTGACCGGGGAACGCTACCTCTGGGCCACCAGGACACTAAAAGCAGTCCTAGACTCTGCTATGTTTCACACAAAGCGGGTTCAACGAGCTTTTGGCGCCGTGAACCTCTAATGGGGACCACCCGTGCCGCTTAGGTGGTCAGAGCAACGTTTTACCAAATGCGGCTTCGAAACACGAGGATCCATATATATATCATTAGCCCAATAAAGCACGCGGACTTCTACATATAATCAACACCTCACCCCACCAGGATTTGAACCCACGATCTTATAATTGTGACCGGGAGACGCTACCTCTGGGCCACCAGGAACACAAAGCAGTCCTAGACTCTTGCCATTTTCACACAAAGTCTGTTGAACGAGCTTTAAGGCAATCAGAACTCCTAATGAGGACCACCGCAAGCCGCCTTAGGTGTGATCAGAGCAACGTTTTACTCAATGCAGCTTCGAAACACGAGGATCCATATATATTTCTATTAGCCCAATAAAGCCACGCAGACTTCTACATATAATCAACACCTCACCCCACCAGGATCGAACCCATTTATCTTATAATTGTGACCGAATGCTACCTCTGGGCCATCAGGCACAATAAAAGCAGTCCTAGACTCTGCTATATTTCAATAATAAAGCCTGTTCAACGAGCTTATGGCGCTGTGAACTCCTCTAATGGGGGACCACCTGTGCCGCTAGGTGATCAGGAGCAACGTTTACCATATGCTTCGAAACACTTGCATCCATATATATTTCATTAGCCCAATGACGACGCGGACTTCTACACATAATCAACACCTCACCCCACCAGGATTTGAACTCAAGATCTTCTAATTGTGACAGGCGGAACGCTACCTCTGGGCCACCAGGACAATAAAAGCAGTTCCAGACTCTGCTATATTTCACACAAAGCCTGTTCAACGAGATTATGGCGCCGTGAACCTCTAATGGGGACCACCCGTGCTGCTTAGGTGATCAGAGCAATGTTTTTCCAAATGCGGCTTCGAAACACGAGGATCCATATATATTTCATTATCCCAATGAAGCACGCAGACTTCTACATATAATCAACACCTCACCCCACTCAGGACGGAACCCATGATCTTATAATTGTGACCGAACGCTGCCTCTGGGCCACCAGGACACTAAAAGCATTCCTAGACTCTTCTATATTTCACACAAAGCCTGTTCAACGAGCTTATGGCGCCGTGAACCTCTAATGAGGACCACCCGTGCCGCTTAGGTGTTCAGAGCAACGTTTTACGAAATGCGGCTTCGAATCACAAGGATCCATATATATTTCATTAGCCCAATAAAGCACGCGGATTTCTACATATAATCAACACCTCATCCCACCAGGATTTGAACCCACGATCTTATAATTGTGACCGGGGAATGCTACCTCTGGGCCACCAGGACAATAAAAGCAGTCCTAGACTCTGTTATATTTCACACAAAGCCTGTTCAACGAGCTTATGGCGCCGAGAACCTCTAATGGGGACCAATCGTGCCGCTTAGGTGATCAGAGCATCGTTTTACCAAATGCTGCTTCGAAACACGAGGATCCATATATATTTCAAAAGCCCAATAAAGCACTCGGACTTCTACATATTATCAACACCTCACCCCACCAGGATTCAAACCCACGATCTTATAATTGTGACCGGGGTATGCTTACCCCAAATACCAGGACAATAAAAGCCATCCAAGTTCTACTATATTTCACACAAAGCCTGTTCAACGACCTATGGCTCCATGAACCACCACTTAGGGGACCTCACCTGTGCTGCTTAGGTGATCAGATAAAACTGTCTTTACTAATTCCCGGCTTCTCGAAACACGAGGATCCATATATTTATTAGCCCAATAAGCACGCAGACTTCTACATATAATCAACACTCACCCCACCAGATTTGAACCTACTCTATCTTATACCTCAGACCGAATGCTACCTCTGGGGCCACCAGGACACTATAAGCAGTCCTAGACTCTACTATATTTCACATAAAGCCTGTTCAACGACCTTATGGCGCCATGAACCTCTAATGGGGACCACCGTACTGCTTAGGTGATCAGAGCAACGTTTTACCAAATGCAGCTGGAAACACGAGGATCCATATATATTTCATTAGCCCAATAAAGCACGCGACTTCTACATATAATCAACGCCTCACCCGACCAGGATTTGAAGCCACGATCTTATAATTGTGACCGGGGAACGCTACCTCTGGGCCACCAGGACAATAAAAGCAGTCCTAGACTCTGCTATATTTCACACAAAGCCCGTTCAACGAGCTTATGGCGCCGTGAACTCCTAATGGGGACCACTAGTGCCGCTTAGGTGATCAGACCAACATTTTACCAAATGCAGCTTCGAAAGAAGAAGGATCCATATATATTTCATTAGCCCAATAAAGCACGTGGACTTCTACATTTAATCAACACCTCACCCCACCAGGATTTGAACCCACGATCTTATAATTGTGACCGGGGAACGCAACCTTTGGGCCACCAGGAACACACAATAAAGCAGTCCTAGACTTCATTATATTTACACAAAGCCTGTCTAACGAGCTTACATACCGTAGTCCTCTAATGAGGACCACCCGGGTGTCAGCTTTTTAGGTGATCAGAGCAACGTTTTGCCAAATGCGGCTTCGAAACACGAGGATCCATATATATTTCATTATCCCAATAAAGCACGCGGACTTCTACATATAATCAACATCTCACCCCACCAGGATTCAAACCCACGATCTTATAATTGTGACCGGGGTATGCTACCTCTGGGCCACCAGGACAATAAAAGCAGTCCAAGTCTCTACTATATTTCACACAAAGCCTGTTCAACGACTTTATGGCTCCATGATCCACTAATGGGGACCACCTGTGCCGCTTAGGTGATCAGAGCAACGTTTTACCAAATCCGGTTCGAAACACGAGGATCCATATATATTTCATTAGCCCAATAAAGCACGCAGACTTCTACATATAATCAACACCTCACCCCACCAGGATTTGAAACCACGATCTTTTAATTGTGACCGGGGAATGCTACCTATGGGCCACTAGGACAATAAAAGCAGCCCTAGACTCTGCTATATTTCACACAAAGCCTGTTCAACGAGCTTATGGCGCTGTGAACCACTATAGGGGAACCACCCGTGCCGCTTTGGTGATCAGAGCAACGTTTTACTAAATGGGGCTTCGAAACACGAGGATCCATATACATTTCATTAGCCCAATAAAGCACGCAGACTTCTACATATAATCAACACCTCACCCCACCAGGATTTGAACCCACGATCTTATAATTGTGACCGGGGATCGCTACCTCTTGGCCACCAGGACAATAAAAGCAGTCCTAGACTCTTCTATATTTCACACAAAACCTGTTCAACGAGCTTATGGCGCTGTGAACCACTATAGGGGACCACCCGTGCTGCTTAGGTGATCAGAGCAACGTTTTACCAAATGCGGCTTCGAAACACGAGGATCCATATATATTTCATTAGCCCAATAAAGCACGCGGACTTCTACGCATAATCAACACCTCACCCCACCAGGATTTGAACCCACGATCTTCTAATTGTGACAGGGGAACGCTTCCTCTGGGCCACCAGGACAATAAAAGCAATCCTAGACTCTGCTATATTTCAAACAAAGCCTGTTCAACGAGATTATGGCGCCGTGAACCTCTAATGGGAACCACCCGTGCTGCTTAGGTGATCAGAGCAATGTTTTACCAAATGCGGCGTCGAAACACGAGGATCCATATATATTTCATTATCCCAATAATGCACGCAGACTTCTACATATAATCAACACCTCACCCCACCAGGATTTGAACGCATGATCTTATAATTGTGACCGGGAACGGTGCCTCTGAACCACCAGGAAACTAAAAGCAGTCCTAGACTGTTATATTTCACACAAAGCCTGTTGAATGAGCTTATGGCGCCGTGAACCTCTAATGGGGACCAGGAGTGCTGCATAGGTTATCAAAGCAACGTTTTACCAAATCTGGCTTGGAAACTCGAGGATCCATATATATTTCAATAGCCCAAAAAAGCACGTGGACTTCTACATATAATCAAAACCTCACCCCACCAGGAATTCAACCCACGATCTTATAATTGTGATGGGGAACGCTACATCTGGGCCACCAGGACAATAAAAGCAGTCCTACACTCTACTATATTTCACACAAAGCCTGTTCAACGACCTTATGGCGCCATGAACCTCTAATGGGGACCACCCGTGCCGCTTAGGTGATCAGAGCAACGTTTTACAAACGCGGCTTCGAAACACGAGGATTCATATATATTTCATTAACCCAATAAAGCACGCGGACTTCTACATATAATCAACAACTCACCCGACCAGGATTTGAACCCACAATCATATAATTGTGACCGGGGGACGCTACCTCTGGGCCACTAGGACAATAAAAGCAGTCCTAGACTCTACTATATTTCACACAAAGCCTGTTCAACGACCTTATGGCGCGAACCTCTAATGGGGACCACGCGTGCCGCTTAGGTGATGAGAGCAACGTTTTACCAAATGCGGCTTCAAAACACGAGGGTCCATATATATTTCATTAGCCCAATAAGAGCACGCGGACTTCTACATATAATCAACACCTCACCCCACCAGGATTCAAACCCACGATCTTATAATTGTGACCGGGGCATGCTACCTTTGGGCCACCAAAACAATAAAAGCAGTCCTAGACTTTACTATATTTCACACAAAGCCTGTTCAACGACCTTATGGCGCCATGAACCTATAATGGGGACCACCCGTGCCCCTTAGGTGATCAGAGCAACGTTTTACCATATCCGGCTTGGAAACACGAGTATCCATATATATTTCATTAGCCCAATAAAGCACTCGGACTTCTGCATATAATCAACACCTCACCCCACCAGGATTCAAACCCACGATCATATAATTGTGGCCGGGGTATGCTACCTCTGGGCCACCAGGACAATAAAAGCAGTCCAAGTCTCTACTATGTTTCACAAAAAGCCTGTTCAACGACCTTATGGCTCCATGAACCTCTAATAGGGACCACCTGTGCCGCTTAGGTGATCAGAGCAACGTTTTACCAAATCCGGCTTCGAAACACGAGGATCCATATATATTTCATTAGCGCAATAAAGCACGCAGACTTCTACATATAATCAACACCTCCCCCCACCAGGATTTGAACCCACGATCTTATAATTTTGACCGGGGAATGCTACCTCTGGGCCACTAGGACAATAAAAGCAGTCCCTAGACTCTGCTATATTTCACACAAAGACTGTTCAACGAGCTTTTAGCGCCGTGAACCTCTAATGGGGACCATCCGTGCCGCTTAGGTGATCAGAGCAACGTTTTACCAAATGGCCGAAACCGCGGATCCATTATATATTTCATTAGCCCAATAAAGCACTCGGACTTCTACATATAATCAACACCTCACCCCACCAAGATTCAAACCCACGATCTTATAATTGTGACCGTGGTATGCTACCTCTGGGCCACCAGGACAATAAAAGCAGTCCTAGACTCTACTATATATCAAACAAAGCCTGTTCAACGACTTTATGGCACCATGAACCTCTAATAGGGACCACCCGTGCCGCTTAGGTGATCAGAGCAACGTTTTACCAAATGCGGCTTCAAAACACGAGGATCCATATATATTTCATTAGCCCAATAAAGCACGCGGACTTCTACATATAATCAACACCTCACCCCACCAGGATTTGAACCCACGATCTTATAATTGTGACGGGGGAACGCTACCTCTGGGCCACCAGGACAATAAAAGCAGTCCTAGACTCTGCTATATTTCACACAAAGCTTGTTCAACGAGCTTATGGCGCCATGAACCTCTAATGGGGACCACTCGTGCCGCTTAGGTGATCAGGGCAACGTTTTACCAAATCTGGCTTCGAAACACGAGGATCCATATATATTTCATTAGCCCAATAAAGCACGCGCGGACCTCTTCATATAATCCAACACCTCTACCCCAGGATTCGAACCCCACGATCTTCTAATTGTGACCGGGATGTATACCTCTGGGCCACCAGGACAAATAAAGCAGTCCTAGACTCACCTGTTCCTTTAAGCCTGTTCAACATAGCTCACTTGAACCTCTAATAGGGGACCACCCATGCCTTAGGTGATCAAGGCAACGTTTTACCATATCCGGCTTGGAAACACGAGCATCATATATATTTCATTAGCCCATTAAAGCACTCGGACTTACCTTATAATGGCACTACACCAAGTTTGACCCGATCATATAATTGTGACCGAGATACTACTATAGACCCACTAAGACAACAAAAGCAGTCCTACACTCTGCTATATTTCACACAAAGCCTGTTCAACTAGCTTATGGCGCCGTGAACCTCTAATGGGGACCACCCGTGCCGCTTAGGTGATCAGACCAACGTTTTACCAAATGCGGCTTCGAAACATGAGGATCCATATATATTTCATTAGCCCAATAAAGCACGCGGACTTCTTCATATAATCAACACCTCACCCTACCAGGATTTGAACCCACGATCTTCTAATTGTGACAGGGGAACGCTACCTCTGGGCCAACAGGACAATAAAAGCAGTACTAGACTCTGCTATATTTCACACAAAGCCTGTTCAACGAGATTATGGCGCCGTGAACCTCTAATGGGGACCACCCGTGCCGCTTAGGTGATCAGAGCAACGTTTTACCAAATGCGGCTTCGAAACACGAGGATCCATATATATTTCATTAGCCCAGTAAAGCACGCGGACTTCTGCATATAATCAACACCTCACACCACCAGGATTTGAACCCCAAATCTTATAATTGTGACCGGGGGACGCTACCTCTGGGCCACCAGGACAATGAAAGCAGTCCTAGACTCTGTTATATTTCACACAAAGCCTGTTCAACGAGCTTATGGCGCCGTGAACCTCTAATGGGGACCACCCATGCCGCTTAGGTGATCAGACCAACGTTTTACCAAATGCGGCTTCGAGACAAGAAGGATCCATATATATTTCATTAGCCCAATAAAGCACGCGGACTTCTACATATAATCAACACCTCACCCCACCAGGATTTGAACCCACGATCTTATAATTGTGACCGGGGAACGCTACCTCTGGGCCACCAGGACAATAATAGCAGTCCTAGACTCTGCTATATATCACACAAAGCCTGTTCAACGAGCTTATGGCGCCGTGAACCTCTAATGGGGACCACCCATTCCGCTTAGGTGATCAGAGCAACGTTTTACCAAATGCGGCTTCGAAACACGATGATCCATATATATTTCATTAGCCCAATAAAGCACGTGGACTTCTTCATATAATCAACACCTCACCACATCAGGATTCGAACCCACGATCTTCTAATTGTGACCGGGGAACGCTACCTCTGGGCCACCAGGTCAATAAAAGCAGTCCTAGACTCTGCTATATTTCACACAAAGCCTGTTCAACGAGCTTATGGCGCCGTGGGACCACTATAGGGGACCACCCGTGCCGCTTAGGTGGAGAGAGCAACGTTTTACCAAATCTGGCTTGGAAACTCGAGGAACCATATATATTTCATTAGCCCAATAAAGCATGCGGACTTCTACATATAATCGACACCTCACCCCACCAGGATCTGAACCCACGGTCTTATAATTGTGACCGGGGAACGGTACCTCTGGGCCACCAGGACAATAAAAACAGTCCTACACTCTGCTATATTTCACACAAATCCTGTTCAACGAGCTTATGGCGCCGTGAACCTCTAATAGGGACCACCCGTGCTGCTTAGGTGATCAGAGCAACGTTTT
>NW_024717790.1:0-8499 GCF_018991925.1 Homarus americanus
TGTGTGTGTGTGTGTGTGATATACTCTCTCTCCTTCTATAACCTCCCAAAGACATCATTTCCAAAACCCAGTAGGATCATGTAGGATCCCGGACGCAGTAACAAGTTCCGCCTCACAATAAAAGTTTCCTCGTTGCCCTTACACTGGGGACTGGCAGTAACCCCTCCTCCGCGGCTCCTCCCCCTGGCCCTCCTACCCGGTCCCTCCACCCCTCCTCACCCCCACCCCCATCCTACAATCCAGATTTCTCAGTCGTTTAACAGATACACAGAGAACTCTACGAGATGTAATAAAACTAAAACTACTCTTACGGAAGGAAGGTTTTTAGGGGTCCAGCATCTGACTGTTGAGCTATGAAGGCGATATGTACTGTTGTTTACATGTTTATTGTCTCCCGGCCCCCGCTTAGCTGAAGGGTCCTAGGAGTGTTGTGTGTCCATCTGTCTGTACGTTCATCTTGTTCCTCCCTGTGTATGTCCATCACTCCAATCCTCTGTATGTCTGCCCGTCCATGCACCCCTCAATGAGTCCATCTGTTGCTCAGTCTGGTCATATGTTCCTCTGCACGTTCGTGTGTCAGAGTTGTGAACGCGACGCCACGAGAACGAACTGAACTATGGTCTCCATCTCTGGCACAAAGCTGCCTGATCTGGGGCTCTCAGACGAGGCCAATAAGCAATATTTTTTCCTCCTGATGTAGAGGAATTGTGACTTCTATGTCGTCTTGGGTCACCAGTCGTGGCCTGGGGGGTTGGGGGGTAGATCGACGGGTTCTTACTGTGCGAGTTATATTAATCTAAAAACAATTATTACTTTTCCAAGATAACTTCATATAAGTTACGTATGTTTCTATGATTAATGTAAAGTATTTATTCAACATGACTTAGTGAATGATAAACAAACTGACAGTTGGCTTATTTTTTCTCCTTTATCTCTTGCGTAAACCCCACGAGGAAGATAATTTTCTTTGCCAGGGAAATGGAATTTTATACAATTTACAGTCTCGGTAAGCCTAACTGTCTTGTATACAACAAATGAAAAAAATTCTGTTATTTTATTTAACTCTACACAACCGAACTTCCCGCTGTTTCTATATTCTACAAGACGGTCATAGTTTGTTTTACGTATCATCCTCTCTTTATCCTATCACTGTTTACTACTTCATTTTCTATCGAAAAAATACAAAGTTGTTTCAAACATAAGGGAATTACTGATGGCAGAGACACATACTGTAGTTGTCACACAACAACTGCCTGGAATATAACCACGTATGTGGTTCCCGGGACTCTTTATCACACCCTGCACCATGACCTATGAACACCCTCTCCTGGCGACCACCTGGCTAGGCAGGCCCTTGTTCTTACAACCCGCACCTTGGTATATCCTCCACTACCCCAGGCGAAGACACATAACCCTTAATTTCGAACCATTACCTGTTGCTGTCTCTGGCCAAACACCGTACCTGCAAAACACAAAAAATATCACTATTAGCTGAAGGAAAAAATAATATTTATAGGTAATTAATTGTTACTTGTACATTTCAACGTTACTCTTAATAAGTTTACAAGAGCAGGTGAGATACTGTGACAAACTGCAATTTATTTTCCTTATGCAATATTTTCTCCGCGACATCCACCGCATCTGATGGTGAGGAAGCACTTTCTTAACACACCATTATTGAACTTATAATGTATACATAAACTACATGTTAAGTGCTACCTAAAAAAAAATCTTGTATCACTGATTCTAATTATCTCGTAGAGTTGTACACAAACAATAAAGTGCTTAAGTGAGTGCGTAAGTAGCAAGCAGTATAAGTAAATAAGTGTATTCGTACATAAATATGCCCGTAAATAAATAAATAACTAAATAAATAAATAAGTAAGTAATAAAAGTAATTAAGTTATTATCTAGCTAATATATTAGAAACTAGACATAATTCAGTAAATTGCGTGCGCACCGTGTTTGGAGGCCACATTTACCGTGCCTCGGGAAAATTGGCTGGCAGGGAGCATATTGTCCAGCGGGAACATTTTAAGCGATATGTTCAATTTCCTTCCAAAGGTGATTAAAGTTATTTTTGTTGGAAAACTCAAGTTTTAATTCAACTCTTATGTTCCTGTCATAAGCCTTCCGCAAAAGTGCAGTGCAGTGGAAGGTCGGGTGCGATTTTTGAAATCTGAAAGGTTGGAACGACAACAACAACAACAACAACAACATAAAGAGCAAGGAAGGAGGAACAAGAAATAGCGGAGGAGGAGACCGCTAATCTCCCCGTCAGGCCACACCAGTTCCAAAGAAGAACCGACGGAATAGCCTCATTATCCACTTCTTCAGTGGTTTTGTTGAGACACACATTCACCTACACAGATCACAGTTAGAAAATTACGACTGTTTGAGTCCTCGATTTGACAGCATACTATGGACGGATTGATACACGGACAGACACACGGACGGACTAATACACGGAGAGACAAACGGACGGACTGATACATCGACAGACGAACAGACGATCTGATGCAGACAGATGATGACTAATAATATGGGCAGGGAACCGGACGTCGGCCAACAGACCACAGACGGACGGACTAATAAACCAACAGACTGGAGGACGGACTAATAAACCAACAGACTGGAGGACGGACTAATAAACCAACAGACTCGAGGACGGACTAATAAACCAACAGACTGGAGGACGGACTAATAAACCAACAGACTAAAGGACGGACAAATAAACCAACAGACTGGAGGACGGATTAATAAACCAACAGACACACACAAACATACAGTATAGTCGAACAGTCTACTACGGACCTAAAATAATCACTCCTATTGTTCTCTCTCCAGACGGCAGTAAACACAAATAAATTCAACTACTTTAAAACATTCCCATATATCAACACACAAATTCGAATGTACAGTTGCCGACATAAATCCCCGGACACGTGACAGTATCTAATGTGTGAGTACTTGAAGATCATTAGGTGATGGAGAATGGAAATTTGACGTATTTTCTCGAATTTGTCTCTGTATTAAGGAGTGTTATTTTCAATCTGTAGTTCCGATATACAATGTAATGAAAAGCAGATATTACCAACTGTTTGGAGAAATTTGTCCACAACTGTACATCATAAAATAGAACATAGGTTAACACAATCACCCTTACAGCACTAATATGTTTTATATTTATATATATATATATATATATATATATATATATATATATATATATATATATATATATATATATATATATATATAAGACCCTTAAATTCAGCCTTTTTCGATTCACCAATCTTATTATATCTAGTTTATTTTAACCTTACTCAAGCAGCGTGTAATTACTGTATTGTAACTGCGAGCCAAGAACGAATTTAATACTCATTGTTTTTTTAAGGGGATACAACATAAATTAACAGTGTTTGTACGTCATGATAGTACCAGCTATTAATACCAACAGAGAAATTAATAAGTATTCAATTTTAGAACCATGTTAAGTTAAAGCATCCTGAATCTATTTGTAACCTTTATTATATACGGAATATGTACATATATATATGCTGATAACCACAAGGCATTCCTCCAGGGGTGAGTACAGACTAGAGAGAGTAATACAAATCAAGGTGTATATATACAGAGGAGGGTGAGACCAGGTCCACAATGGTCAGGTATTAGGTAATGACCCTACTAATCTTTAAATAGCACACAACGGTTGGTGGTCAGGTCAGATGGTCAAGTGACCCGGCCTTCTCACCTGATCACAAATCTTCTTAATTACAAAATTGTCCAGCTTGTACATGCCGTTACTCAAATTCATGTTGAATGCTTCGGTATATTTAATAAGACTAGATTCTATGATGTTCCTACTATCAATTGAATTACATGGTAATATTGAGGAGGCATTATCCCAGTCAATGCAATGCTTGTTATCCCTCAAATGAACAAACAGAGCATTGGATTCCTGGCCTGTCCTAACACTGTATTTGTGTTGTTTAATTCTAGTTGCAAGATCTTTACCTGTCTGGCCTAAGAAAAACATATTACATTCCTTGCAAGGCACTTTATAAATGCAGCCAATTGTGTTGTTGGGGGAGTTCTTGATTAACATTTGTTTAACAGTGCATGAGTTTTTAAATGCCACATTGACGTTCTAGGTTTTTAGCTGTGCAGGAATGTGTGAGAAATTTTTGTGAATTGGTAATATTAAGATATTCTTATGGTCATGGGTGGGCTTGGGATCAGTTCTATAAAAAGTTTTCTTAGTAATGTTTAAGCATTTGTCTATGAAAGATCTAGGGTATTTAAGGTTTGAGCCAATATTATATATATATTTGTATTTCTCATCGATGAATTCCGGACTGCAAATTCTCAAGGCACGTAAAAACATTGTTGAAAATACTGACTGTTTGACTTTATTATGGTGGGCAGAATAATAATGAATGTATGAACACACATTAGTTGGTTTTCTATAAATACTGAACTTAAAAGTGTTACCTATTCTGTGTATCAGACAGTCTAGGAATGGCAATTTACAGTCGTGCTCTAATTCCACAGTGAATTTGATCGAGGGGCTAAGTTGTTAAGTTGTGGCAGGAAAGCTTTTAGGTCCTCATTACATGGCCAGAGACATAATACATCATCAACATATCTAAACCAGACTGCTGAGGGTGGTAAAATATTACTTAATAGTTTATTTTCAAAGAATTCCATATATAGGTTGCTTAATACAGGTGAGAGTGGATTACCCATTGCCATACCAAATTTTTGAGCATAATATTCCCCATTTAATTCGAATTTGCAATCCTTAATACATAGTTTGATGAGTTCGATGAAGTCGTCTTTCGAGACGGGCAGTGAAATGTTATCCAGGGAATCTATGAGGAACTCTAGTAAATCATCAACTGGGACCTTTGTAAAGAGTGACGTTGCATCAAAGCTGACCAGTTTAAAATCATGATTAATGTGTAAGTTATTGAGTTTATCAACCAGATCCATATTATTCTTGATATTGGAGTTAGAAATGTTGCCAACTAGGGGGATTTAGTAAAGAAACTAGCCATTTAGATAGTTTATATACACACCTGGTGTTAGTGCCATAGTAAATTAATACACATTACCTATTCAATTAAGTCAATGCGGTATATTATTGGTATTTAGTATAACATGGTGGACCTTAACACGTTAATATAGAGCCGGTATTAACAATAGATTAGTTTAATACCCCAGTTTCTGAACTAATCTTCCTCGCCACTCCCTAATTCCTCTCTCTTACCAACACGTTCTTCGTTTTCTTCTATTTTCTTCTTCTTTTCTACTTATTTTCTTCTTTGTCTGTTCTTATTACAATTTATTCCTCCTCCTACACCACCACCTTCTTTCCCATTTCCTTCTTCACCTCCTCCTCCTTCTCCACTTCCGCCACCCTGGATCAGACACCACCACACTTGACACAACATCAGCACCACCACCACACCTAACAATACCACCACCACCACAATTAACACATCACCATACCTAACATACTACACACAATACTACCAACACCACACACAACACCACTACCACACCATCACCACACCTAACACATCACACCTAACACACCACACCACCACCATCACCACACCTAACACACCACACCACCACCACACCTAACAACACCACCACCACAACTAAGACAAACCTGCAGACCAACGCCTCAGCCATACCTGTGGTTTAACCGACACTTGAAGTCTGCTCGAGTTGACAACAGAAATATGGCGACAACAACATAACACTGACAGGAAGACTTTCTTAACCGAGCGACTAGACAAACAAGGTACCTACGTGGTAAACAAGATCCGAATATATACACTGAACATTAAAACAAACAAGGTAAACAGTATTAGTCAAAGCAAGAGAAACTAGTAAGAAATAAGCAACATATGCAAACAATTTCGACAAAATATTATAACATAGCACAAGAAACAAGTTAAACAAAGTACAAAATAAATTACTAGATAAAAATAGTAATAATAAAACAAGGTGTAAGGCAAACAAGACACACGTTAACAGGAAAATAAAACCACATATACAAGACAGGATGTAAACAAAAAGCGCATCAAACAGAGCAGGAGATCAAATGTGAACTATGCAGGATATTAAGCAATAACTGAAAATGTAAATAAAATAAACAAGACAAAAGACAAATTACGAGTTAAACAAGAAACTCGCCAAACAAAGGCTGGGACAAAACAAAAAAACGACTGAAACAATACCTGAGATAAATAAGACACGAATTAAACAATGGCTGGGACAACCAAAACCCAAGTGAGGCCGTGGAGGCGGGCCGGGGAGGTAGGTGGTGGTGGTTCAGGTGTTATTAAGGTGCGACGTTAATTGTCCCGTGAAGGATGTACGATGAATTACGACTACAGTACCACATCCTCCCCCACGGTGGCCTCCACCGTCACCCTGCAGTCCACCATGCACCTGATGCTGCTGCACCTACAGGATCACTTCCCCCATAGTCCACCAGCACCACCTGCTGCCACTGCACCTACAGGATCAACTCCCCCACAGTCCACTACCACCACCTGCTGCTGCTGCTGTTGTTGCTGCTGCGGCTGCTGCTGCACCTACAGGATCAACTCCCCCACAGTCCACCATCACCACCTGCTGCCACTGCACCAACAAGATCACCTCACCCACAGTCCACTACCACCACCTACTGCTGCTGCACATACAAGATCACCTTCCCCACAGTCCACCATCACCACCTGCTGCTGCTGCAACTTCGCTCTGATCCTGCCTGCTGCTGCTGGCTCTGCCTTTCTAGGATCATGCCCAGCCCACCACCACCCCCTGCTGCTGTTGCTGCACCTACAGGATCACCTCCCCGACACTCCACCATCACCACCAGCTGCCACTGCACCTACAGGATCACCTCCCCCACACTCCACCACCACCACCTGCTGCTTCTGCACTTACAGGATCGACTCCCCCACACTCCACCATCACCCCTGCAACCACTGCACCTACAGAATCTGCCTCTGATCTCCATCACCACCTGCTGCTGCTGCCTTTACAGCTTCAACTCCCACAGTCCACCCACCGCCACCCTGCTGCTCCGCCCTGCACCTACAGGATCACTTCACACACAGCCACCACCCCTGCTGCTGCCACTGCTACAGGATCACCTCCCCTCCACCTGCTGCTTCTGCACAGGATCGCTCCCCACACCTCCCACCCCTGCAACCACTGCCTACAGGATCACCTCCCCCTCAGTCCACCATCACCACCTGCTGCCACTACACTTACAGGATCAACTCCCCCACAGTCCACCATCACCACCTGCTGCTGCTGCACCTACAGGATCACCTCGCCCACAGTCCACCATCACCACCTGCCGCCACTGCACCTATAGGATCAACTCCCCCACAGTCCACTACCACCTACTGCTGCACCTAGGACATCAATTCCCCCACAGTCCACCACCACTCTGCAGCTGCACCTACAGGATCACCTCCCCCACAGTCCACCATCACCACCTGACGCCACTGCACCTAGAGGACCAATTCCCCCACAGTCCACTACCACCACCTGCTACTGTTGTTGCTGTTGCTGCTGCACCTAGGGCATCAACTCCCCCACAGTCCACCACCACTCTGGAGCTGCACCTACAGGATCAACTACCCCACAGTCCACCACCACCTGCTGCTGCACCTACAAGATCACCTCCCCCACAGTCCACCACCACCTGCTGTTGCTCCTGCACCTACAGGATCAACTACCCCACAGTCCACCATCACCACCTGTTGCTGCTGCACCTACAGGATCACCTCCCCCACAGTCCATCACCACCTGGTGCTGCTGCACCTACAGGATCAACTCCCCCACAGTATACCACCACCAACTGCAGCTGCTGCTGCACCTACAGGATAAACTCCCCCACGTTCCACCACCACCTGCTGCTGTTGCTGCTGCACCTACAGAATCAACTGCCCCACAATCCACTACCACCACCTGCTGCTGCTGCTTATGTTGTTGTTGTTGCTGCTGGTGGTGCAGCTGCTGCACCTACAGGATCAACTCCACCACAGTCCACCACCACCACCTACTGTTGCTGCTGCTGCACTTACAGGATCAACTCCCCCACAGTACACTACCACCACAGCAGCTGCTCTTGTTGTTGTTGCTGCTGCTGCACTTACAGGATCAACTCCCCCACAGTCCACCATCACCACCTGCTGCCATTGTAAATACAGGATCAACTCACCCACAGTCCACTACCACCACCTACTGCTGCTGCACATACAAGAATCTTTACAAGATCACCTCCCCCACAGTCCATCACCACCTGGTGCTGCGGCTGTACCTTCAAGATCACCTCCCCCACAGTCCACCATCACCACCTGCTGCCATTGCAAATACAGGATCAACTCCCCCACAGCCCACTACCACCACCTGCTACTGCTGCTCCTGATGCACCTACAAGATCAACTCCCCCACAGTCAACCACCA
>NW_024717791.1:0-13713 GCF_018991925.1 Homarus americanus
TTTTCTAATCGAGTATAACAAAGGCCCCTCGTCGAGTATAACAAAGTCCTCTGTTTGAATATAACAAAGTCCCCTGATCGAGTATAACATATCTCCTGATCGAGTATAATAAAGTCCTCTGGTCGAGTATAACAAAGTCCCCTCATCGAGTATAAGAAAGTTCCATTGTCGAGTATAACAATGTCCCCTGATCGACTATAACAAAGGCCCCTCATCGAGTATAGCAAAGTCCATTGGTCAAATATAGGAAAGTCCACTCATCGAGTATATCAAAGTCCCCCGATCGAGTAAAACAATGGCCTCTGGTCAAGTATGACAAAGTCCCCTGATCAAGTATAAAAAATCCCCTGGTCGAGTATAACAAAGTCCCCTAATCGAGAATAACAAAGTCCCCTGGTCGACTATAGCAAAGTCCCCTGATCGAGTTTAACAAAGCCCCCTCATCGAGTACAAAAGAGGCCCCTAATCGAGTATAACAAAGTCCCCTGGTTGAGTATAACAAAGTCCCCTGATCAAGTATAACATATCCCCGGATTGAGTATAACAAAGTCCTCTTGTCGAGTACAAAAAAGTCCCCTGATCGAGTATAACAATGTCCCCTGGTCGAGTATAACAAAGTTTTCTAATCGAGTATAACATGTCCTCTGGTCGAGTATAACAAAGTCCCCTCATCGAGTATAACAAAGTCCCCTGGTCGAGTATAACAATGTCCCCTCATTGAGTATAACAAAGGCCCCTCATCGAGTATAGCAAAGTCCATTGGTCAAATATAGGAAAGTCCACTCATCGAGTATAACAAAGTCCCCCGATCGAGTATAACAATGGACTCTGGTCAAGTATGACAAAGTCCCCTGATCAAGTATAAAAAAGTCCCCTGGTCGAGTATAACAAAGTTCCCTAATCGAGTATAACAAATTCCCCTGGTCCACTATAGCAAAGTCCCCTGGTCGAGTATAACAAAGTCCCCTGGTTGAGTATAACAAAGTCCCTGATCAAGTATAACATATCCCCTGATTGAGTATAACAAAGTCCTCTGGTCGAGTATAAAAAAGTCCCCTGATCGAGTATAACAATGTCCCCTGGTGGAGTATAACAAAGTACCCTGGTCGAGAATAACAAAGTCCCCTGATCCTAGTATAACAAAGCCCCCTGGACGAGTATAACAAAGTCCCTGATCACGTATATCAAAGTCTCCTGATCGAGTATAGCAAAGTCCCCTGGTCGAGTATAACAAAGTTTTCTAATCGAGTATAGCAAAGGCCCCTCGTCGAGTATAACAAAGTCTTCTGATCGAGTATAACAAAGTCCCCTGATCGAGTATAACAAAGTCCCCTAATCAAGTATAACAAAGTCCCCTGATCGAGTATAACATATCCCCTGATCGAGTATAGCAAAGTCCTCTGCTCGAGTATAACAAAGTCCCATGATCGAGTATAACAAAGTCTCCTGGTCGATAATAACAAAGTCCCCAGATCGAGAATAACAAAAGCCCCTCATCGAGTATAGCAAAGTCCATTGGCCAAATATAGGAAAGTCCACTGATCGAGTATGACAAACTCCCCTGATTAATTATAAAAAAGTCCACTGGTCGAGTATAACAAAGTCCCCTGATCGAGTATAACAAAGTCCCCTGGTCGAGCATAACAAAGCCCTCTCATCGAGTATAACAAAGGGCCCTAATCGAGTATAACAAAGTCCCCTGATTGAGTATAACAAAATCCCCTGATGGAGTATAACAAAGTCCCCTGCTCGAGTATAATAAAGTCGCCAGATCGAGTACAACAAAAGCCTCTCATCGAGTATAACAAAGTCCATTGGTCAAGTATAAAAAAGTCCCCTGGTCGAGTATAACAAAGACCCCTGATCGAGTATAACAAAGTCCCCTGGTCGAGTATAGCAAAGTCCCCTGGTCGAGAATAACAAAGCCTCCAGATCGAGTATAACAAAGTCCCCTGGTCGAGTTTAACACAGCCCCCTTCTCGAGTATAACAAAGGCCCCTGATCGAGTATAACAAAGTCCCCTGATCGAGAATAACAAATCCGCCTAATCGAGTATAACAAAGTTCCCTGGTCGAGTATAACAAAGTCCGCTGTTCGAGTCTAACAAAGTCCCCTTATCGAGTATAACAAATTCCCCTTATCGAGTATAACAAAGTCCCTTTAACGAGTATAACAAAGTCTAGTGATCGAGTATAACAAAGGCCCCTGGACGAGTATAACAAAGTTCCCTGATCGAGTATAAAAAAGTCCCCTTCTCGAGTATAACAAAGTCCCCAGATCAATTATAACAAAGGCCTCTCATCTAGTATAACAAAGTCCATTGGTCAAGTATAAAAAAGTCCCCTGGTTGAGTATAACAAACACCCCTGATCGAGTATAACAAAGTCCCCTGGTCGAGTATAGCAAAGTCCCCTGATCGAGGATAACAAAGTCCCCAGATCGAGCATAACAAAGTCCCCTGATTGAGTATAACAAAGTCCCCTGATCGAGTATAACAAAGTCCTCTGTTTAATTTTGAAAAAGTCTCCTGGTTGAGTATAACAAAGTTCCCTGATCGAGTATAAAAAGGTCCCCTGGTCGAGTATAACAAAGCCCCCTCATCGAGTAAAACAAAGGCCCCTAATCGAGTATAACAAAGTCCAGTGATCGAGTATAACATATCCCCTCATCGAGTATAACAAAGTCCTCTGGTCGAGTATAAAAAAGTCCCCTGATCGACTATAAGAAAGGTCCCTCATTGAGTATAAGAAAGTCCATTGATCAAGTATAGCAAAGGCCTCTCATCTAGTATAACAAAGTCCATTGGTCAGGTATAGAAAAGTCCCCTGGTCGAGTATAGCAAGTCCCCTGATCGAATATAACAAAGTCCCCTGGTCGAGTATAGCAAAGTCCCCTGCCGAGTATAACAAAACCTCCTCATCGAATATAACAAAGTCCCCTCATCGAGTATAACAAAGCCCCCTGCTCGGGTATAAGAAAGTCCCTTGATCGGGTATAAGAAAGTCCCCTGATCGAGTATAACAAAGGCCCCTAATCGAGTCCAAAAAAGGCCCCTAATCGAGTTAACAAAGTCCACTGATCTAGTATAACAAAGGCCCCTGATCAAGTATAAGAAAAGCCCCTCATCGAGTATAACAAAGTCACCTGATCGAGTATAACTAAGCCGCCTAATCGAGTATAACAAAGTCCGCTGGTCGAGTATAACAAAGTCCCCTGTTCGAGTCTAACAAAGTCCCCTTATCGAGTATAACAAATTCCCCTTATAGAGTATTACAAAGACCCCTTATCGAGTATAACAAAGTCCGGTGATCGAGTATAACAAAGGCCCCTGGTCGGGTATAACAATGTCCCCTGATCGAGTATAACAAAAGTCCCTTGATCGAGTATAACAAATTCCCCTGATCGAGCATAAAAAAGTCCCCTGGCCCAGTATAACAAAGTCCCAATATCGAGCATAACAAAGTCCCCTGATCGTATATAACAAAGTCCCCTGGTCGAGTATAGCAAAGGGCCCTGATCGAGTAAGACAAAATACCCTGATCGAGTATAAGAAAGTCCCCTGATCGAGTATAACAAAGCCCCCTGGACGAGTATAACAAAGTCCCCTGGTCGAGTATAACAAAGTCCCCTGTTCGAGTCTAACAAAGTTCCCTTATCGAGTATAACAAATTCCACTTATCGAGTATAACAAAGTCCCCTTAACGAGTATAACAAAGTCTTCTGATCGAGTATAACAAAGGCCCCTGGACGAGTATAACAAAGTCCCCTGATCGAGTATAACAAAAGTCCCTTGATCGAGTATAACAAAGTACCCTGGTCGAGTATAACAAAGTTTTCTTATCGAGTATAACAAAGGCCCCTGGTCGAGAATAACAAAGTCCTCTGATCGAGTATAACAAAATTCCCCTGATCGAGTATAAAAAAGTCCCCTAATCAAGTATTGCAAAGTCCCCTCATCGAGTATAACATATCCCCTGATCGAGTATAACAAAGTCCTCTGGACGAGTATAACAAAGTCCCCTGATCGAGTATAAAAAAGTCCCCTGGTCGAGTATAACAAAGTCCCCTGATCGAGGATAACAAAAGCCCCTCATCGTGTATAACAAAGTCCCCTGATTGAGTAAAACAAACTCCCCTGATCCAGTATAACAAAGTCCTCTGGTTGAGTATAACAAAGTCCCCTGATCGAATATAACATATCCCCTGATCGAGTATAACAAAATTCCCCTGATCGAGTATGACAAAGTCCCCTGTTTAATTTTGAAAATGTCCCATGGTTGAGTATAACAAAGTTCCCTGATCGATTATAAAAAAGTCCCCTGGTTGAGTATAACAAAGCCCCCTCATCGATTAAAACAAAGGCCCCTAATCGAGTATAACAAAGTCCACTGATCGAGTATAACATATCCCCTAATCGAGTATAACAAAGTCTTCTGGTCAAGTATAACAAAGTCTTCTGGTCAAGTATAAAAAAGTCCCCTGATCGAGTATAACAAAGGGCCCTCTTTGAGTATAACAAAGTCCATTGATCAAGTATAAAAAAGTCCCCTGGTCGAGTATAACAAAGTCCTCTGATCGGGTATAACAAAGTCCTCTGGTTCGAGTATAAAAAAGTCCCCTGATCGAGTATAAAAAAGTCCCCTGGTCGAGTATAACAAAGCCCCCTCATCGAGTAAAACAAAGGCCCCTAATCGATTATACCAAAGTCCAGTGATCGAGTATAACATATCCCCTGATCGAGTATAACAAAGTCCTCTGGTCGAGTATAAAAAAGTCCCCTGATCGACTATAACAAAGGTCACTCATTGAGTATAACAAAGTCCCCAGATCGAGTATAACAAAGGCCTCTCATTTGGTATAAGAAAGTCCATTGGTCAAGTATAAAAAAGTCCCCCGGTTGAGTATAACAAAGACCCCTGATCGAGTATAACAAAGTCCCATGGTGGAGTATAGCAAAGTCCCCTGATCGAGGATAACAAAGTCCCCAGATCGAGCATAACAAAGTCCCCTGATTGAGTATAACAAAGTCCCCTGATCGAGTATAACAAAGTCCTCTGGTTGAGTATAGCAAAGTCCCCTGATCGAGTATAACAAAAATCCCCTGATCGAGTATAACAAAAATCCCCTGATCGAGTATAACAACGTCTCGTGGCCCAGTTTAACAAAGTCCCCAGATCGAGCATAACAAAGTCCCCTAATCGATTATAATAAAGTCCCCTGATCCTAGTATAACAAAGTCCCCTGGACGAGTATAACAAAGTCCCCTGAACCGAGTAAACAAAGTCCCCTGATCGAGAATAACATATCCCTGATCGAGTATAACAAAGTCCCTGGTGGAGTATAACAAAGTCCCCTGGTCGAGTATAACAAAGTTTTCTAATCGAGTATAACAAGGCCCCTGGCCGAGTATAACAAAGTCCTCTGATCAAGTATAACAAAGTCCCCTGATCGAGGATAACAAAGTCACCTAATCAAGTATAACAAAGTCCCCTGATCGAGTATAACAAAGTACCCTGATCGAGTATAATATATCCCCTGATCGAGTATAACAAAGTCCTCTGGTCGAGTATAACAAAGTCCCCTGATCGAGTATAACAAAGGCCCCTCATCGAGTATAGCAAAGTCCATTGGTCAAATATAGGAAAGTCCACTGATCGAGTATGACAAAGTCCCCAGATCAAGTATAAAAGAGTACCCTGGTCGAGTATAACAAAGTCCCCTGATCGAGTATAACAATGTCCCCTGGTCGAGCATAGCAAAGTCCCTTGGTCGAGTATAACAAAGCCCCCTCATCGAGTATAACAAAGGCCCCTAATCGAGTATAACAAAGTCCCCTGATTGAGTATAACAAAGCCCTCTGGTTGAGTATAACAAAGTCCCCTGATCGAGTATAACATATCCCTTGATCTAGTATAACAAAGTCCTCTGGTCGAGTATAAAAATAGTCCCCTGATCGCGTATAACAAAGTCCCCTGATCATGTATAACACAGTCACCTGATCGAGTATAACAAAGGCCCTTCATTGAGTATAACAAAGTCCATTGGTCAAGCATAAAAAAGTCCCCTGATCGAGTATAACAAAGGCCCCTCATCGAGTATAACAAAGTCCATTGGTCAAGTATAAAAAAGTCCCCTGGTCCAGTATAACAAAGTCCCCTGATCGAGTATAACATATCCCTTGATCGAGTATAACAAAGTCTCCTGGCCCAGTTTAACAAAGACCCTAGATCGAGCATAACAGAGTCCCCTAATCGATTATAACAAATAACCCTGGTCAAGTATAACAAAGGGCCCTGATCGAGTAAGACAATGTCCCCTAGTCGAGTATAACAATGTCCCCTGATCCTAGTATATCAAAGACCCCTGGACGAGTATAACAAAGTACCCTGAACCAAGTATAACAAAGTCGCTGATCGAGTATAACATATCCCCTGATCGAGTATAACAAAGTTCCTGGTGGAGTATAGCAAAGTCCCCTGGTCGAGTATAACAAAGATTTCTAATCGAGTATAACAAAGGCTCCTTGTCGAGTATAACAAAGTTTTCTAATCGAGTATAACAAAGGCCCCTGGTCGAGTATAACAAAGTCCTGTGATTAAGTATATCAAAGTCCTTTGATCGAGTATAACAAAGTCCCCTAACCAAGTATAACAAAGTCCCCTGGTCGAGTATAACTAAGTCCCTGATCGAGTATAACAAAGGACCCTCATCGAGTATAGTAAAGTCCATTGGTCATATATAGGAAAGTCCATTGATCGAGTATGACAAAGTCCCCTGATCAAGTATGAGAAAGTCGCCTGATCGAGTGTAACAAAGTCCCCTGATCGGGTATAACAAAGGCCCCTCATTGAGTATAACAAAGTCCATTGGTCAAGTATAAAAAAGTCCACTGGTGGAGTATAACAAAGTCCCCTGGTCGAGTATAACAAAGTTTTCTAATCGAGTATAACAAAGGCCCCTGGCCGAGTATAACAAAGTCCTCTCATCAAGTATAACAAAGTCCCCTGATCGAGGATAACAAAGTCCCCTAATCAAGTATAACAAAGTTCCCTGATCGAGTATAACAAAGTCCCCTGATCGAGTATAATATATCCCCTGATCGAGTATAACAAAGTCCTCTGGTCGAGTATAACAAAGTCCCCTGATCGAGTATAACAAAGGCCCCTCATCGAGTATAGCAAAGTCCATTGGTCAAATATAGGAAAGTCCACTGATCGAGTATGACAAAGTCCCCAGATCAAGTATAAAAAAGGAACCCTGGTCGAGTATAACAAAGTCCTCTGATCGAGTATAACAATGTCCCCTGGTCGAGCATAGCAAAGTCCCTTGGTCGAGTATAACAAAGCCCCCTCATCGAGTATAACAAAGGCCCCTAATCGAGTATAACAAAGTCCCCTGATTGAGTATAACAAAGCCCTCTGGTTGAGTATAACAAAGTCCCCTGATCGAGTATAACATATCCCTTGATCTAGTATAACAAAGTCCTCTGGTCGAGTATAAAAATAGTCCCCTGATCGCGTATAACAAAGTCCCCTGATCATGTATAACACAGTCACCTGATCGAGTATAACAAAGGCCCTTCATTGAGTATAACAAAGTCCATTGGTCAAGCATAAAAAAGTCCCCTCATCGAGTATAACAAAGGCCCCTCATCGAGTATAACAAAGTCCATTGGTCAAGTATAAAAAAGTCCCCTGGTCCAGTATAACAAAGTCCCCTGATCGAGTATAACATATCCCTTGATCGAGTATAACAACGTCTCCTGGCCCAGTTTAACAAAGACCCTAGATCGAGCATAACAGAGTCCCCTAATCGATTATAACAAATTCCCCTGGTCAAGTATAACAAAGGGCCCTGATCGAGTAAGACAATGTCCCCTAGTCGAGCATAACAATGTCCCCTGATCCTAGTATATCAAAGACCCCTGGACGAGTATAACAAAGTACCCTGAACCAAGTATAACAAAGTCCCTGATCGAGTATAACATATCCCCTGATCGAGTATAACAAAGTTCCTGGTGGAGTATAGCAAAGTCCCCTGGTCGAGTATAACAAAGTTTTCTAATCGAGTATAACAAAGGCCCCTTGTCGAGTATAACAAAGTTTTCTAATCGAGTATAACAAAGGCCCCTGGTCGAGTATAACAAAGTCCTGTGATTAAGTATATCAAAGTCCTTTGATCGAGTATAACAAAGTCCCCTAACCAAGTATAAAAAAGTCCCCTGGTCGAGTATAACTAAGTCCCTGATCGAGTATAACAAAGGACCCTCATCGAGTATAGTAAAGTCCATTGGTCATATATAGGAAAGTCCATTGATCGAGTATGACAAAGTCCCCTGATCAAGTATGAGAAAGTCGCCTGATCGAGTGTAACAAAGTCCCCTGATCGGGTATAACAAAGGCCCCTCATTGAGTATAACAAAGTCCATTGGTCAAGTATAAAAAAGTCCACTGGTGGAGTATAACAAAGTCCCCTGGTCGAGTATAACAAAGTTTTCTAATCGAGTATAACAAAGGCCCCTGGCCGAGTATAACAAAGTCCTCTGATCAAGTATAACAAAGTCCCCTGATCGAGGATAACAAAGTCCCCTAATCAAGTATAACAAAGTCCCCTGATCGAGTATAACAAAGTCCCCTGATCGAATATAACATATCACCTGATCGAGTATAACAAAGTCCCCTGGTCGAGTATAACAAAGTCCCCTGATCGAGTATAACAAAGGCCCCTCATTGAGTATAACAAAGTCCATTAGTCAAGTATAAAAAAGTTCCCTCGTTGAGTATAACAAAGTCTTCTGATCAAGTATAACAAAGTCCTTTGATCGAGTATAAAAAAGTCCCCTAATCAAGTATAACAAAGTCCCCTGATCAAGTATAACAAAGTCCCCTGATTAAGTATAACATATCCCCTGCTCGAGTATAACAAAGTCCTCTGGTCGAGTATAACAAAGCCCCCTCATCGAGTATAACAAAGGCCCCTAATCGAGTATAACAAAGTCCCCTGATTGAGTATAACAAAGCCCTCTGGTTGAGTATAACAAAGTCCCCTGATCGAGTATAACATATCCCCTGATCGAGTATAACAAAGTCCTCTGGTCGAGTATAAAAATAGTCCCCTGATCGCGTATAACAAAGTCCCCTGATCGTGTATAACACAGTCCCCTGATCGAGTATAACAAAGGCCCTTCATTGAGTATAACAAAGTCCATTGGTCAAGCATAAAAAAGTCCCCTGATCGAGTATAACAAAGGCCCCTCATCGAGTATAACAAAGTCCATTGGTCAAGTATAAAAAAGTCCCCTGGTCCAGTATAACAAAGTCCCCTGATCGAGTATAACATATCCCTTGATCGAGTATAACAACGTCTCCTGGCCCAGTTTAACAAAGACCCTAGATCGAGCATAACAGAGTCCCCTAATCGATTATAACAAATTCCCCTGGTCAAGTATAACAAAGGGCCCTGATCGAGTAAGACAATGTCCCCTAGTCGAGCATAACAATGTCCCCTGATCCTAGTATATCAAAGACCCCTGGACGAGTATAACAAAGTACCCTGAACCAAGTATAACAAAGTCCCTGATCGAGTATAACATATCCCCTGATCGAGTATAACAAAGTTCCTGGTGGAGTATAGCAAAGTCCCCTGGTCGAGTATAACAAAGTTTTCTAATCGAGTATAACAAAGGCCCCTGGTCGAGTATAACAAAGTTTTCTAATCGAGTATAACAAAGGCCCCTGGTCGAGTATAACAAAGTCCTGTGATTAAGTATATCAAAGTCCTTTGATCGAGTATAACAAAGTCCCCTAACCAAGTATAACAAAGTCCCCTGGTCGAGTATAACTAAGTCCCTGATCGAGTATAACAAAGGACCCTCATCGAGTATAGTAAAGTCCATTGGTCATATATAGGAAAGTCCATTGATCGAGTATGACAAAGTCCCCTGATCAAGTATGAGAAAGTCGCCTGGTCGAGTGTAACAAAGTCCCCTGATCGGGTATAACAAAGGCCCCTCATTGAGTATAACAAAGTCCATTGGTCAAGTATAAAAAAGTCCACTGGTGGAGTATAACAAAGTCCCCTGGTCGAGTATAACAAAGTTTTCTAATCGAGTATAACAAAGGCCCCTGGCCGAGTATAACAAAGTCCTCTGATCAAGTATAACAAAGTCCCCTGATCGAGGATAACAAAGTCCCCTAATCAAGTATAACAAAGTCCCCTGATCGAGTATAACAAAGTCCCCTGATCGAATATAACATATCACCTGATCGAGTATAACAAAGTCCCCTGGTCGAGTATAACAAAGTCCCCTGATCGAGTATAACAAAGGCCCCTCATTGAGTATAACAAAGTCCATTAGTCAAGTATAAAAAAGTTCCCTGGTTGAGTATAACAAAGTCTTCTGATCAAGTATAACAAAGTCCTTTGATCGAGTATAAAAAAGTCCCCTAATCAAGTATAACAAAGTCCCCTGATCAAGTATAACAAAGTCCCCTGATTAAGTATAACATATCCCCTGCTCGAGTATAACAAAGTCCTCTGGTCGAGTATAACAAAATCACCTGATCGATTATAACAAAGTCCCCTGGTTGAGTAAAACAAAGTCCCCTCATCGAGTATAGCAAAGTCCATTGGTCAAATATAGGAGAGTCCACTGATCGAGTATCACAAAGTCCCCTGATCAAGTATAAAAAAGTCCCCTGGTCGAGTAAAATAAAGTCCTCTGATCGAGTATAACAAAGTCCCCTGGTCGAGTATAACAAAGGCCCCTTATCGAGTATAACAAAGTCCCCTGATTGAGTATAACAAATTCCCCTGATCGAGTATAACAAAGTCCTCTGGTTGAGTATTACAAAGTCCCCTCACCGAGTATAACATATCCCCTGATCGAGTATAACAAAGTCCTCTGGTCGAGTATAACAAAGTCCCCTGGTCGAGTATAACAAAGTTTTCTAATCGAGCATAACAAAGGCGTCTGGTCGAGTATAACAAAGTCCTCTGATCAAGTATAACAAAGTCCCCTGATCGAGTATAACAAAGTCCCCTGATCATGTATAACATATCCCCTGATCGAGTATAACAATGTCCCCTGGTCGAGTATAACAAGGCCCTTATCGAGTATAACAAAGTCCCTGATTGAGTATATATAAATTCCCCTGATCAGGTATGTAAAGTCCTCTGGTTGAGTATTGCAAGAATCCCTGATCGGGAGTATAACATATCCCTGATCCAGTATAAAAAAAGTCCCCTGGTCGTGTATAACAAAGTCCCCTGATCGAGTAAAACAAAGGCCCCTCATCGAGTATAACAAAGTCCCCTGATCGATTATAACAAAGCCGCCTAATCGAGTATAACAAAGTCCCCCTGTCGAGTATAACAAAGTCCCTGTTCGAGTCTAACATTAAGTCCCCTTATCGAGTATAACAAATTCCCCTAATCGAGTGTAACAAAGTCCCCTTATCGAGCATAACAAAGTCCCCTGATCGAGTATAACAAAGGCCTCTGGTCGAGTATAACAATGTCCCCTGATCGAGTATAACAAAGGCCCCTCATCGAGTATAGCAAAGTCCATTGGTTAAATATAGGAAAGTCCACACATCGAGTATAACAAAGTCTCCCGATCGAGTATAACAATGGCGTCTGCTCAAGTATGACAAAGTCCACTGATCAAGTATAAAAAAGTCCCCTGGTCGAGAATAACAAAGTCCCCTAATCGAGTATAACAAAGTCCCCTGGTCGAGTATAGCAAAGTCCTCTGGTCGAGTATAACAAAGTCCCCTGATCGAGTAAGACAAAGTCCCCTGATCGATTATAACAAAGTCCCCTGATCGAGTATAAAAAAGCCCCCTAGACGAGTTTAACAAAGTCCCATGATCGAGTATAACAAAGTCCCCTGATCGAGTATAACAAAGTCCCCTGGTCCAGTATAACAAAGCCCCCTAATCGAGTAGAGCAAATCCCCTGCTCGAGTATAACAAAGTCTCCAGGCCCAGTATAACAAAGTCCTCTCATCGAGTATAACAAAGTCACCTGAACGAGTATAACAAAGTCACCTGATCGAGTATAACCACGTCTGGTGAGTATAACTCGAGATCCCATCTCGAGAGAGTATAACAAAGGCCCCTCATCGAGTATAACAAAGTCCATTGGTCAAGTATAAAAAAGTTCCCTGGTCGAGTATAACAAAGTCCCCTAATCGAGTATAACAAAGTCCCCTAGTCGACTATAGCAAAGTCCTCTGGTCGAGTATAACAAAGCCCCGTCATCGAGTATAACAAAGGCCCCTAATCGAGTATAACAAAGTCCAATGATCGAGTATAACAAAGTCCCCTGGTCGAGGATAGCAAAGTACCCTGGTCGAGTATAACGAAGTCCCTGATTGAGTATAACAAAGTCCCCTGGTCGAGTATAGCAAAGTCCCCTGGTCGAGTATAACAAAGCCCCCTCATCGAGTATAACAAAGGCCCCTAATCGAGTATAACAAAGTCCCCTGATTCAGTATAACAAAGTCCTCTGGTTGAGTATAACAAAGTCCCCTGATCGAGTATAACATATCCCCTGTTCGAGAATAACAAAGTCCTCTGTTCGAGTATAAAAAAGTCCCCTAGTCGAGTATAACAAAGTCCCCTAATCGAATAAAACAAAGTCCTCTGGTCGAGTATAAAAAAGTCCCCTGATCGATTATAACAAAGTCCCCTGCTCGAGTATAACAAAGTCCCCTGATCGAGTATAAGAAAGGCCCCTTATCGAGTATAACAAAGTCCGTTGGTCAAGTATAAAAAAGTCCCCTGGTCCAGTATGTAAAGTCCCCTGATCGAGTATAACATATCCCTTGATCGAGTATAACAACGTCTCTGGCCCAGTTTAACAAGACCCTAGATCCGAGCATAACAGAGTCCCCTAATCGATTATAACAAATTCTCCTGGTCGAGTATAACAAAGGGCCCTGATCGAGTAAGACAAAGTCCCCTGATCGAGCATAACAAAGTCCCCTGATCCTAGTATAACAAAGCCCCCTGGACGAGTATAACATATCCCCTGATCGAGTATAACAAAGTCCTCTGGTCAAGTATAAAAAAGTCCCCTGATCGAGTATAACAAAGTCTCCTGCTCGAGTATAACAAAGTCCCCTGATCGAGTATAACAAAGTCCCCTGGTCGAGTATAGCAAGTCCCCTCATCAAGTATAACAAAGCCTATTGATCGAGTATAACAAAGGCCCCTAATCGAGTATAACAAAGTCCATTGGTCAGGTATAAAAAAGTCCCCTGTTCGAGTCTAACATTAAGTCCCCTTATTGAATATAACAAAGTCCCCTGATCGAGTATAACAAAGTCCCCTGTTCCAGTATAACGCAGTCCCCTGATCGAGTATAACATATCCCCTGATCGAGTATAACAAAGTGCCCTTATCGAGTAAAACAAAGTCCCCTATTCGAGTATAACAAAGGCCCCTGGTCGAGTATAAAAAAGTCCCCTGATCGAGTGTAACAAAAGTCCCCAAACGAGTATAACAAAGTCCCCTAATCGAGAATAAAAATGGCCCCTGGTGCAGCGTAAGAATGATCCCTGATCGAGTATAAAAAAGTCCCCTGGCCCAGTATAACAAAGTCCCTAGATCGAGCATACCAAAGTCCCCTGATCGATTATAACAAAGTCCCCCGGTCGAGTATAGCAAAGGGCCCTGATCGAGTAAGACAAAGTCCCCTGATCGAGTA
>NW_024717792.1:0-6446 GCF_018991925.1 Homarus americanus
ATCATGCCCGAATGTTTCTCGCCCCACTCCGCCCCGCCCATGTGACCACCAATGTTTTGTCCTGTGAGTTATGCTTCGAAATCGGTGGTTAGTGTTACTTAATATTGCGATAATTACAGAGCTTCACTCAGTGTGTTTTTATGCTAGTATGATTTGTAATGTACTCTTTGATGCGTAGTGATAAATAATATTCAATGTATTGAGCAGAGCTTCACTCCCCGACCCAGCCTAATGAGAATATTGTCGTGACGGAAACTATAGTTGCCAAACATTGACGTAACGTATAAAGTAAATATTTGTTTTTCTTTACGGATACACTTCCAACTAAGCCATCATCCCTTTCGGATTGTTTCTGTCAAATGTCACACACAGTACCGCCCCATGGCTAGCCGGAATCCAACCACAGCACATATAAGTAGAGAAGAAGAAGCGTGATGAATGCAGCACCACACCCACCACACACCACTCCACTTCTTTCAAGTCCTCACTGGTCTAGGATTAAGAAGATTTTATATTTTTCTACTTTAGGAAGTTAAGGAGTGTGGAATGCAGCGCCACACAACGAACCCTGGTGAGCCCAGCCAGGGAGGGATTCACCACTGTGGAAGGTGTAAGACAGGACGGCCTTTGGTCTCGCCGACACTCACGTACGGAGGGCGAGCCCTGGTCCACGGAACCTGCCTTACAGTCATCTAAGGAGATGACAGCCCAAGCAGTGGACCGGCTTTCATCCCGGCCGGAGGGGGCCGACGGCAGATGAACAGAAAATCGTCTGGAATATGTTGAAAATGATGATGTTGCAGAGAAGAAATACAGATGGAGCAGAAAAATTCATCTGGAATATGACGGAAAACGAAGATGTATAAAGAAACGCAGATGAACAGAAAATTCATCTGGAATATGAAAATGAAGATGTATAAAGAAACGCAGATGAACAGAAAATTCATCTGGAATATGAAAATGCTCTAAACGTAGAGGAAGCGCAGGTGAACAGAAAAATCATCTGGAATATTATAGAAACCAGGAGGAAGTGTGAAGAAGTCAGAAGATGTGGTGACACGACCTACAAGGTGCGGTATTGAAGAAAGAAAGACCTGCTATGTGACGAAAGAAGGCAGAAGACGTCCTGTGCTGACATCAGAAGAAAGTCGACGATGAAAAGGTGGATCATCAGAAGGACCAACCGACTACCGCTGTTGTGCTGCCGGCATTCCCTATTTTCAGATACCAGCTGTATGGAGGACTTGGGCCATGCTGGACCCAACAAATGTACTGATGTTGTTGATGTTGTTGATGTGTAATAAAAAGATATAACACCCTAACATGTGAAGTAGGAGCATTTTTTTTATGTATTTTGAAGTATTTAATTCTCTGATTTTTGTTAACATGTACTACAAAGAATGTTTTTTTAAAGATTAGTCACTTTTTCTATGAGTTCATTTGACCAATGTTTTGTATTACCAAATGCAATATTGTAGACATACTACTGAGTGGGACGAATTATTATTTTGACACGGCCTGGTTAGGCAATGTAACACCTGTTTTTGTTTGTAGAATGTGATTTGCAAGTTTGCCTTGGACACTATGCTAGATATGAAGGATCTTTAGATCACTCTCTGTTCACTTACTGTGTATGTATTTTATTTTTTTTCTCCTGTCATAGAAGCTTTAATCTTGGCGGGAGGTATAGTAAGCTTTGTCAGATCAAACTATGCCAGTAGAAAAACATACATCTCTAGTGTTAAAATTTGTAAAATGTAAGGATGCATTATCGCCTCAGGGACTATATTAGATACTGCACATGATGTTACTGTCTACTTTAAATGTGTCATCAGTTCTCTGAGTATGAAAGCTTTGGTCTTGGCGGGAGGTGTAGTGATGGGTTGTCAGACCACAGCTTACATCTCAGAAACAGTCCAGACTTGACCCGACATTAGGGGGGTCAAGTGTAGGGTAACTCTTGCGGCTGACCAAGGGTTATAAATCCAGAATATACAACTTGTAGTCTCTGAAAAAGTCCAGACCTGACCCTACATTAGCGAGGGCAAATGTAAGGAGACCCTTCGCCGCCCCCCCGATCAGCTCAACCTGACGGCTCGCCTCCCAATATATAGGACGTCCTAGTCCTCCCTCCCACCAGAGAGATAGACAGAGAGAGAGAGTGTGTCTTGTAAGGAGGAAGGGCCAGCTACTACACCACCAGGCCCGCTCGAGAGGAGTCAGAGAGGACCGGAGGCAGTCGCCTCCGGTCAGGACCGAGACTTCCCTCCAGCGCCAGCTAAGCAGTCTCCCATAGAGACAACCCAGGACCACCTGCTAGGCCCCCCCTAGGTCACGTGAGTTTTTGTCAGAGCTTTCCATGGGATGAGTTACTTACGTGGGAAGTGTATTCATTTCATGTTCGTGTCCGAGAATCAGTGTCTAGTAACGTAATATGATGTCCTAGTAACGTAAATATAATGTCCTAGTAACTTCAATAGAAGGTGTTAGTAATGTTTCCATGTCATGTTCGTAATTAATAAAGAGTTGTAACGAAGCGGTGTTTGAGAAGTCGCCCTTAAGACGTAATAGATGTGTATTGACGTATAAGATAAGATAAGTGTAAATATCTATCACGGCCACGCTACCAAAATCTTCTTCTCTTTTATACTCTTATACTATCAATATTCTACCTGTATGTAATCTTCTTCTTGTGAGATTTGTCTCATTACAATGGTGGCAGCGAACTTAACGTAAACTCACGCCTTCCCTCGGTTAGCCATAACACCTGGCTCGTCTCATCCTTCATTTGATTCAGTCTAAGCATTGTCTACAATTGTGTAATAAGTAATTCCTGTGTCGTAGCATCGTAGCGTGAAAAGTGTCCTAGTGTGTCATCTTTACAGCTCAAGTCAATGTCTCTCGTTGTGGTATACGCGAATTGTTACTAGCAAAACACTCCCAGAATATGCTCAGTGCTTAATATAATTTCTCAGTGTCCTCCACGTTCTGTGAAGTTCTCAGTATCCCAAGTGCATTTTAATTGTCGGTCAGTGTTAAATGTACCCATTGTGTTTTAGTGATAGAAGCTGTGTCTATACTAACTGTTATAACTTAACATGTCTTACAACCTACATCCTCCTCCCTGTCCTAATCCTCACCTCACCCTCCGTACCCATCTGTTCCTGCCTGGCTCCGCCCTGCCCTACCCCGCCCCGCCCCGCCCCGCCCCGCCCCGCCCCGCCCCGCCCCGCCCCGCTCCCCTCCGCCCCGGTTACGCCACTCTACACCTCACCCCACCAGGCGCGCATCATGCCCGAATGTTTCTCGCCCCGCTCCGCCCGCCCGTGTGACCACCAATGTTTTGTCCTGTGAGTTATGCTTCGAAATTGGTGGTTAATGTTACTTAATATTGCAATAATTACAGAGCTTCACTCAGTGTGTTTTTATGCTGTTATGATTTGTGATGTACTCTTTGACGCGTAATGATTAATGATATTAAGTGTAGTGCGCAGAGCTTAACTCCCCGACCCAGCCTGATGAGAAAATTGTCGTGACGGAAATAATAGTTACCAAACATTGACGTAACGTATAAAGTAAATATTTGTTTTTCTTTACGGATACACTTCCAACTAATCCATCATCCCTTTGGGATTGTTTCTGTCAAATGTCACACACAGTACCGCCCCATGGCTAGCCGGAATCCGACCACAGCACATATAAGAAGAGAAGTAGCAGCGTGAGGAATGCAGCGTGATTAATGCAGCACCACACCCGCCACACACCACCCCACTTCTTTCAAGTCCTCCCTGGTCTAGGATTAAGAAGATTTTATATTTTTCTACTTTAGGAAGTTAAGAGTGTGGAATGCAGCGCCACACAACGAACCCTGGTGAGCCCAGCCAGGGAGGGATTCACCACTGTGGAAGGTGTAAGACAGGACGGCCTTTGGTCTCGCCGACACTCACGTACGGAGGGCGAGCCCTGGTCCGCGGAACCTGCCTTACAGTCATCTAAGGAGACGACAGCCCAAGCAGTGGACAGGCTTTCATCCCGGCCGGAGGGGGCCGACGGCAGATGAACAGAAAATCGTCTGGAATATGTTGAAAATGATGATGTTGCAGAGAAGAAATACAGATGGAGCAGAAAAATTCATCTGGAATATGACGGAAAACGAAGATGTATAAAGAAACGCAGATGAACAGAAAAATCGTCTGGAATATGAAAATGAGGATGTATAAAGAAGCGCAGATGAACAGAAAATTCATCTGGAATATGAAAATGCTCTAAACGTAGAGGAAGCGCAGGTGAACAGAAAAATCATCTGGAATATTATAGAAACCAGGAGGAAGTGTGAAGAAGTCAGATGTGGTGACACGACCTACAAAGTGTGGTATTGAAGAAAGAAAGACGTGCTATGTGACGAAAGAAGGCAGAAGACGTCCTGTGCTGACATCAGAAGAAAGTCGACGATGAAAAGGTGGATCATCAGAAGGACCAACCGACTACCGCTGTTGTGCTGCCGGCATTCCCTATTTTCAGATACCAGCTGTATGGAGGACTTGGGCCATGCTGGACCCAACAAATGTACTGATGTTGTTGATGTTGTTGATGTGTAATAAAAAGATATAACACCCTAACATGTGAAGTAGGAGCATTTTTTTTATGTATTTTGAAGTATTTAATTCTCTGATTTTTGTTAACATGTACTACAAAGAATGATTTTTTAAAGATTAGTCACTTTTTCTATGAGTTCATTTGATCAATGTTTTGTATTACCAAATGCATTATTGTAGACATACTACTG
The DNA here is from genome assembly GCF_018991925.1 of Homarus americanus. Lineage (NCBI taxonomy): Eukaryota > Metazoa > Arthropoda > Malacostraca > Decapoda > Nephropidae > Homarus > Homarus americanus. Next base: position 4,787 of record NW_024717792.1, read on the forward strand.
AGTGGGACGAATTATTATTTTGACATGGCCTGGTTAGGCAATGTAACACCTGTTTTTGTTTGTAGAATGTGATTTGCAAGTTTGCCTTGGACACTATGCTAGATATGAAGGATCTTTAGATCACTCTCTGTTCACTTACTGTGTATGTATTTTATTTTTTTTCTCCTGTCATAGAAGCTTTAATCTTGGCGGGAGGTATAGTAAGCTTTGTCAGATCAAACTATGCCAGTAGAAAAACATACATCTCTAGTGTTAAAATTTGTAAAATGTAAGGATGCATTATCGCCTCAGGGACTATATTAGATACTGCACATGATGTTACTGTCTACTTTAAATGTGTCATCAGTTCTCTGAGCATGAAAGCTTTGGTCTTGGCGGGAGGTGTAGTGATGGGTTGTCAGACCACAGCTTACATCTCAGAAACAGTCCAGACTTGACCCGACATTAGGGGGGTCAAGTGTAGGGTAACTCTTGCGGCTGACCAAGGGTTATAAATCCAGAATATACAACTTGTAGTCTCTGAAAAAGTCCAGACCTGACCCTACATTAGCGAGGGCAAATGTAAGGAGATCCTTCGCCGCCCCCCCGATCAGCTCAACCTGACGGCTCGCCTCCCAATATATAGGACGTCCTAGTCCTCCCTCCCACCAGAGAGAGAGACAGAGAGAGAGAGTGTGTCTTGTAAGGAGGAAGGGCCAGCTACTACACCACCAGGCCCGCTCGAGAGGAGTCAGAGAGGACCGGAGGCAGTCGCCTCCGGTCAGGACCGAGACTTCCCTCCGGCGCCCAGCTAAGTAGTCTCCCATAGAGACAACCCAGGACCACCTGCTAGGCCTCCCCTAGGTCACGTGAGTGTTTGTCAGAGCTTTCCATGGGATGAGTTACCTACGTGGGAAGTGTATTCATTTCATGTTCGTGTCCGAGAATCAGAGTGTCTAGTAACGTAATATGATGTCCTAGTAACGTAAATATAATGTCCTAGTAACTTCAATAGAAGGTGTTATTAATGTGTCCATGTCATGTTCGTAATTAATAAAGAGTTGTAACGAAGCGGTGTTTGAGAAGTCGCCCTTAAGACGTAATAGATGTGTATTGACGTATAAGATACGAGAAGTGTAAATAACTATCACGGCCACGCTACCAAAATCTTCCTCTCCTTTATACTCTTATACTATCAATATTCTACCTATATGTAATCTTCTTCATGCAAGATCCGTCTTGTTATAGGTGACAGCGAACTATACATTAACCCACGCCCTCCTTGTCTCATTACATTACAATGGTGGCAGCGAACTTAACGTAAACTCACGCCTGCCCTCGGTTAGCCATAACACCTGGCTCGTCTCATCCTTCATTTGATTCAGTCTAAGTATTGTCTACAATTGTGTAATAAGTAATTCCTGTGTCGTAGCGTCGTAGCGTGAAAGTGTCCTAGTGTGTCATCTTTACAGCTCAAGTCAATGTCTCTCGTTGTGGTATACGCGCATTGTTACTTGCAAAACACTCCCAGACTATGCTCAGTGCTTAATATAATTTCTCAGTGTCCCCCACGTTCTGTGAAGTTCTCAGTATCCCAAGTGCATTTTAATTGTCGGTCAGTGTTAAATGTACCCATTGTGTTTTAGTGATAGAAGCTGTGTCTATGCTAACTGTTATAACT
>NW_024717793.1:0-2500 GCF_018991925.1 Homarus americanus
TCAAGTAGCTTCGTTCAGTTACGTGTTGCTACACACACACACACCCACCCACCACACACACACACACACCCACCACACACACACACACACCCACCCACCACACACACACACCCACCACACACACCCCCACCACCACACACACACCACACACACCCACCCACACACCCACCCACCCACACACACCACACCACACCACACCACACACCACACCACACACACACACCACACACCCACCACCCCACCCACACACACACCCCACCCACCCACCACACACCCCCACCAACCCACCACACACATCACCCCCACAACCCACACACACACACACCCCCACCACACACACCCCCCACCCACCAACCACCCCCACTCACCAACCACCCCCCACCCACCAACCCACACACACTGTTGCATGGAATCTTAATTTGCTTAAATATCCAGGTTCTAGGCGTAACAAACAAAAAGTAAATAAATTAAAAGAATAAAAATAAATAAGTAATCCTTTAAGAATTTATTAAATATTAACACAATAAAGAACTCGTAGGCTGTCACAACAAATTGATTCACCATCAAACTTAGGACCCAAGATGATACTAAACATCAGAAACATCAAAAGAATAAAAATAAACACGTTAACACTGCATAAACATATAAAACCAACACTGAAATTAACTAACAATGAAACAACACTGAAATTAACTAACGAAACAACACTGAATTATTAAATGTAACTAAGGAAATACTGATGGACATAGACATAAATAGGTACTCCGCATATTCCACATTGGTGGCGACAAAACAACATAAATAAATTAAGTATAAGTAACAGGTGACGATGTCTCAAAGAATGTGAACTGTATGACAAGAGAGCTGAACTAACTCCGTCAACAGTTGGTAGATCCTATATATAAGGTCGCTCCGCCACGCGACCCGCCAGTGGGTCGTTTAACGATGCAGATGGTCGTGAAAACAAAGATAGCGTTACCAATACAAAATGGGTTTGAACAAAATAATAACAGTTAAAACCTTAACAGCACAGAATTAAAGGTGACTAGATTATATAATGAGTAAATACAACACATCATTACAGAATAATATGGAACATGGAAGCATATTATATAAAAAATAGAAAAATACGACACGGTCATAACAACACACACACCCCACCACTAACCACACACACACCAACCACACACACCCCCACACACCAACCACACACACACACACACACACACCAACCACACACACACCCCACACCCACCAACCACACACACACACACACACGCCACCCACACACACACCACACCCACCAACCACACCCTCCACACACCCCCAACCACACCCCACCCACCAACCACACACCCCCACCCACAACCACACACACCACCAACCACACACCCCACCCACCAACCACCACAAACCCCCCCACCCACCCGCCACCAACCACACAAACCCACCCACCCACCACCAGCCACACACCAAACCCCCACCCACCCACCCACCAACCACACACACCCCCCCACCCCCCACCCCAACCACACACACCCCCCACCCCCACCCACCCCACCACACACACCCCAACACACACACCACACCCACCAACCACACACCACCACCCACACCCACCACCAACCACACACACACCCACCCACCAACCACACACACCCCCCACCAACCACACACACCCACCAGCCACACACACCCACCAACCACACACACCCCACCAACCTCAACCACACATACACACCACCACACTAACCCCACACCCCAACCCCACCTGACCACACACTAACCACCAACCACACATACCCAACCACCAACCACACACATACCCACCCAACCACACACACCACCAACCACACACACACCCTCAACCACACCCACCCAAAACCACACACCCCACCAACACCACACCCACCCACCAACCACACCCACACCAACCACACACACCCCACCACCCACCAACCACACCCCCACCCACCAACCACACACCACCAACCACACACCACACCCACTCCCACCCCACCCACCCAACACACACCCCACACCCACCAACCACACACACCCCCCCACACACCAACCACACACACCCCACCCACCAACCACACCCCCACCCAACCACACCCCCAAATCCTGACCACACACACACCCCCCACCCACCAACCACACCCCCCGACCACACACACCCCCACCCACCAACCACCCACCCACCAACCACACACACACCCCACCCACCAACCACACACACCCCCCACCCACCAACCACACACACACCCCCACCCACCAACCACACACACACCCACCAACCACACACACCCCCACCCACCAAACACGCACACCCCACCCACCAACCACACACACCCCACCCACCAACACACACACACCCCCACCAACCACACACACCACCCCCACCCACCAACACACACACCCCCACCACCCACACACACCCCCACCCACCAACCACACCCCCACCCACCACCCACACACACCCACCAGCCACACCACC
>NW_024717794.1:0-17953 GCF_018991925.1 Homarus americanus
GCGATTCTCAGATTATTTTTATATGTATTTTATAAATTACTAAATCGACCCTCAGTTGCACGGTCTCACTCGGTTGTGTGGCGATTCTCGGATTTTCGTATAATATTGTTATAAAGTACTAAAATCGACCTCAATTGACTTTGAAGTCTCCCACTGGGTGTGTGGCGATTCTCGAGATTATTTCGTATTATTATTTATAAAGTACTAAATCGACCCTCAATTGGCTTTTGATAGTCTCCCACTCAGTTGTGGCGATTCTCAGGATTGTACGTATAATATTGTTATAAAGTACTAAATCGACCCTCAATTGGCTTTGAATCTCCCCTGGGTGTGTGGCGATTCTCAGATTATTTCATATAATATTGTTATAAAGTACTAAATCGACCCTTAATTGACTTTGACAGTCTCCCACTGGGTGTGTGGCGATTCTCGGATTATTTCGTATAATATTGTTTATAAGTACTAAATCGACCCTCAGTTGACTTTGACAGTCTCCCACTCGGTGTGTGGCGATTCCGGATTTATTTTGTATTAATGATTGCAAAGTATAAATTGACCTCAATTGGCTTTGAAGTCTCCCACTCGGTGTGTGCATTCTCAGATTGTAGTATATTGTTTCTTAGTACTAAATCGACCTCAATTGACTTTGGAGTCTCCACTCGGTGTGTGGCGATTCTCCGGATTTTTGCTATAATATTATTTATAAAGTACTAAATCTGACCCTCAATTGACTTTAATCTCCCCAATCGTTGTGTGGCGATTCTCGGATTATTTCGTATAATATTGTTTTCAAGTACTAAATCGACCCTCAATTGATTTTTGAATTCCTCGGTTTGTGATTCTCAGATTTTTTCGTATAATGTTGACACAAGTATTAACCCATTATAATTGACTGACGATCTCCACTGGGTGTGTGATTCTCGGTTATTTTTCATGTAATATTTATAAAAGTACTAAGCCATTCAATGACTGCAGTCTCCTGGGTGTGGCGATTCTCAGATTATTCGTATAATATTGTTATAAATTGTCGACCCTCAATTGACTTTGACAGTCTCCAAAGGTGTGGCGATTCTGATTATTTCGTTAATATTGTTGTTTTAAACTTCAAATCGACCCTCAATTGACTTTGACAGTCTCCCCTCGGTATGGCGATTCTCAGTTATTTTGTGAAATATTGTTATAGAATACAAATCGACCTCATTGGCTTTGACAGTCTCCGCTGTGTGGCGATTCTCAGATTATTTCCGTATAATATTATTTATAAATGTTTTTTGTGTTTTTTGTTTTTTTTTACTAAATTGACCTCAATTGGCACGTCTCCACTGGTGTGTTGCGATTCTCGGTTTATTTGTATAATATTGTTAAAGTGCTAAATCGACCTAATTGACTTTGATCTCCTGGGTGTGTGGCGATTCTCTGACTTTTTGTGTATATTATTTATAAATTGCAATCGACCTCAATTGACTTTGTGAGTCTCCCTCTGGTGTGGCGTTCTCTGATTTTCTCATAATATTGTTATAAAGTATAATTGACCCTCAATTGACACAGTCTCCTCAGTGTGTGGCGATTCTCGGATTATTTCGTATAATATTGTAAATACTAAATCGACCTCAATTGCTTACGAGTCTCACTGGGGTGTGTGGCGATTCTCGGTTATTTCGTATAATATTGTTATAAATTACTAAATCGACCCTCAATTGACTTGATCTCCCCAGGGTGTGGCGGTTCTCATTTACTTCATTAATATTGTCTAAATCGACCCTCAATTGACTTTTTTTAGTCTCTAGTAGTTGTGGCGATTCTCGGATTATTTTGTATAATATTGTTCTTAAGTACTAAATCGACCCTCAATTGACGACGTTCTCCTGGGTGTGTGATTCTGTTTATCATAATATTATAAGTACTAAATCGACTTTCACGGTCTCACAGGGTGTGTGGCGATTCTCGGATTATTTCGTATATTATTATTTATAAAGTATAGAGAAATCATCAATTGACTTTTGACAGTCTCCCACTCAGTATGTGCTTGATTCCCGGATTATTTCGTATATTATTGTTCTTAAGTACTAAATCGACCTCAATTGACTTTGAGAGACTCACGCGGTGTGTGGCGATTCTTAGTTACTTCGTATAATATTGTTATAAAGTACTAAACCGACCTCAATTGACACAGAGAATCTCCCAGTCGTTGTGTGGCGATTCTCAGATTATTTCGTATAATATTGTTCTTAAGTACTAAATCGACCCTCAATTGACACGAGTCTCCTCGGTGTGGCGATTCTCTGGATTATTTCGTATAATATTATTTATAAATGCTAAATCGACCTCAATTGGCTTTGACAGTCTCCCATTCGCTATGTGGCGATTCTCCAGATTACTTAGTAAAAATATTGTTATAAACTACTAAATCGACCCTCAATTGGCTTTGACAGTCTCACTAGGTGTGTGGCGATTCTCGGTTATTTAGTATAATATTGTTGTAAAGTACTAAATCGACCCTCAGTGGCACGACAGTCTCCACACAGGTGTGTGGCATTCTCAGATTATTTCGTATAATATTGTTATAAAGTACTAAATTGACCCTCAATTCGGCTTTGACAGTCTCCACTGGGTGTTGCGATTTCCGGATTATTTCGTATAATATTATAAAGTACTAAATCATTGAAAGCTAACTGACAGTCTCCCACTCGTTGTATTGGCGATTCTCGGATGTTTGGTAAGTGTTGTTATAAATTACTAATCGACCCTCAATTGACTTGGCAGTCTCCACTGGGTGTGTGGCGATTCTCGGATTATTTCGTATAATATTGGTATAAAATTATAAATTGACCTCAATTGGGTTTGACAGTCTCACTGGGTGTGTGGCGATTCTCCAGTTATTTCGTATAATATTGTTTTAAGTACTAAATCGACACTCAATTACGGCTGACAGTCTCCCCACTCGGTGTGTGGCGATTCTCCGGATTATTTGGTAAAATATTGTTATAAAGTACAAATCATTATAATTTGGCTTTATTGATCTCCCAATGGCTGTGTGGCGATTCTCGGATTATTTGGTATAATATTGTTATAAGAGTGCTAAACCGACCTCAATTGACTTTGACAGTCTCCACAGGGTATGTAGCGATTCTCGGATTGTACAGCATAATATTTGTTCTTAAGTACTAAAATCGACCCTCAATTGGCTTCATTAGTCTCCCGTGTGTGGCGATTCTCGGTTACATCGTATAATATTGTTATAAAGTACTAAACCGACCCTCAATTGACTTTGAAGTCTCCCAGTCGTTGTGTTGGCGATTCTCGAATTATTTCGTATATTGTTCTTAGAAGTACTAAATCGACCTCAATTGACACGAAGTCTCCCTTTCGGTATGGCGATTCTCAGATTATTTCGTATAATATTGTTGCAAGTACTAAATCGACCCTCAATTGGCTTTGTGATCTCTCCATTCGCTATGTGGCGATTCTCAGATTACTTGGTAAAATATTGTTATAAACTATTAAATCGACCCTCAATTGACTTTGAGAAGTCACCGCTGGCTGTGTGGCGATTCTCCAGATTATTTCGTATAATATTGTTATAAAGTACTAAACCGACCCTTAGTGACTTTGCCCAGTCTCCCACTGGGTGTGTAGATTCTGGACTGGCTAAATATAATATTGTTATAAAGTACTAAATCGACCCTCAATTGGCTTTAACCCAGTCTCCCCACTGGGTGTGTGGCAATTCTCAGATTATTTCGTATAATATTGTTATAAAGTACTAAACCGACCATAATTAGCTTTGCCAGTCTCCACTGGGTGCCATGGCGATTCTCCAGACTTCTTCGTATAATATTGTTATAAAGTACTAAACGACCCTTAATTGGCTTTGCCAGTCTCCCACTGGGTGTGTGGCGATTCTTCTCAGATTGGCTGGTAGTATATTGTTATAAAGTACTAAATCGACCCTCAATTAACTGACCTGATCTCCCACTGGTTGTGTGGCGTTCTCGAGATTGTTTCGTATAATATTGCATAAAAAGGTACTAGAATTGACACTCAATTGACTTTGACTGATCTCCACCTCGTTGTGTGGCGATTCTCGAGATTATTTTGGTATCATGCCAAAGTGCTAAATCGACCTCAAATTGGCTTTGACAGTCTCCACTGGGTGTGGCGATTCTCAGATTGGCCCATATAATATTATTTATAAAGTGCTAAATCGTCCCTCAATTGGCTTTGACAGTCTCCCCTCGGTGTGTGGCGATTGTCGGATGATTTGTATATTATTGCTATAAAGTACTAAATTGACCCTCATTTTGACTTTGAAAGTCTCCCAGTCGTTGTGTGGCGATTTATATAATATTATTTCGTATAATGTTCTTGGACTAAAATCGACCCTCAATTGACTTTGGCAGTCTCACTGGGTGTGTGGCGATTCTCGGATTATTTCGATTAATATTGTTATAAAGTACTAAATCGACCCTCAGTGACGTTAATAGTCTCACTCGGTGTGTGGCGATTCTCGAATTATTTCGTATAATATTACATTTCTTAAGTACTAAATCGACCCTCAATTGACTTTGAAGTCTCACTGGGTGTGGCGATTCTCAGATTATTTCGTATAATATTGTTATAAAGTACTAAATGAAGCCCTCAATTGTTCACAGTCTCCACAGGGTGTCGGCGATTCTCAGATTATTCGTATATTATTATTTATAAAGTACTAAATCGACCTCAATTGGCTTTGACAGTCTCCCACTCAGTGTGTAAATTCCCAGATTATTTCGTATATTATTGTTATAAAATTTTAAATCAGCCTCAATTGGCTTTGACAGTCTTCCCACAGGGTGTGTGGCGATTCTCCAGATTATTTGTATATTATTTACAAAGTTTGTAAATCGACCCTCAATTGGCTTTTGACAGTCTCACTCAGTGTTGCGATTCACGGACTCTTTCGTATAATGTATTTATAAAATGCTAAATCATTTCAAATGGCTTTAGAAATTCCACTCGGTGTGTGGCGATTCTCGGATTACTTCGAATAATATTATTTATAAATGCTAAACCGACCCTCAATTGACACGAAAGTCTCCCCAGTCGTTGTGTGGCGATTCTCGAATTTCGTATAATATTGTTCTTAACTACTAAATCGGCCTCAATTGGCTTTGACAGTCTCCGCTCATTTACTGTGGCGATTCTCGGATTATTTAGTAAAGCTCTTATAAAATGCTAAATCAGCCTCAAATTACATTTTGACGGTCTCACTGGGTGTGTGACGATTCTCCAGATTATTTCGTATAATATTGTTATAAAGTACTAAATCGACCTCAATTGACTTTGACAGTCTCCCACAGGGTGTGTGGCGATTCTCAGTTATTTTGTATATTATTGTTCTTATTACTAAATCGACTCTCAATATTTTGAGAGTCTGCTTTTTCTGGAGTGTGTGGCGATTCTCTGAATTATTTCATATAATATTGTTCTTCGGTATAAATCGACCCTCAATTGACTTTGACGAGTCTCCACAGGGTGTGTGGCGATTCTCGGAGTATTTCTGTTATAATATTGTTTCTTAAGTACTAAATCGACCCTCAGTGGCTTTGACAGTCTCCCGCCGGTGTGGCGATTCTCGGGTGTTTCGTATAATATTATTTCTTAAGTACTAAATCGACCCTCAATTGACTTTGACAGTCTCCACAGGGTGTGTGGCGATTCTCGTATTATTTCGTATAATGTTGTTCTTATGGACTAAATCGACCCTCAATTGGCTTTGACAGTCTCTCCTCGGTGTGTGGCGATTCTCAGATTATTTCGTATAATATTGTTATAAAGTACTAAATCGACCCTCAATTGACTTTGGCAGTCTCCCACAGGGGGTGTGTGGCGATTCTCGGATTTATTTCGTATATATTGTTTGTAAAGTACTAAATTGACCCTCCAATTGACTTTGACAGTCTCCACTGGGTGTGTGGCGATTCTCGGATTATTTTGTATGATATTGTTAAAAGTACCGTTGACCTCAATTGACTTTGAGAATACCACTCGCTGTGTGGCGATTCTGCTCGGATTATTTGGTAAAATATTGACATAAAATTACTAATCGGCCCTCAATTGGCTTTGACAGTGTCACAGGTGTGTAGCGATTCTCGGATTCGTACAACCATTATTTATAAAGTACTAAATCAGGCCTCAATTGACTTTGGCAGTCTCCTCAGTGTGGCGATTCCCGGATTATTTCATATGTGCTGTTGCCGTGCTATATGAGCCCTCAATTGGCTGACAGTCTCCCACAGGGTGTGTGGCGATTCTCAGATTATTTGTATAATATTGTTCTTAAGTACCGTCGACCCTCAATTGACTTATTGTTTTAAAGTGCTAAATCGAAGCCCTCAATTGGCTTTGAGGTCTCCCACGGTGTGTGGTTCTGAGTTATTTCGTTAATAATATTGTTTTTAAAGTACTAATGACTGTTTGACATGAAGTCTCCCTCGTTGTGGCGATTCTGTTATTTGAAAATGTTGTTTTAGGGCTGTCGGCCTCAGTTGCGACAGTCTCCCAGTGTGTGGCGATTCTCGAGATTTGGCTACGTATATGTGCGTGCTAAATCGACCCATTGGCTTTAAGTCTCACTGGGTGTGCGTGGCGATTCTCCGGACTATTTCGTATAATATTGTTATAAAAGTACTAAATCTGACCCTCAATTGATTCGACGATCTCCACTCAAGGTGTGGCGATTCTCTGATTATTTGTATAATATTGTTCTTAAGTATTACTAAATCGACCCTCAATTGACTTTGACAGTCTCCTCGGTGTGGCGATTCTCCGGATTATTTGGTAAATTTTATTTAAATGCTAAATCGACCCTCAATTGGCTGATTGGCAGTCTCTCCACAGGGTGTGTGGCGATTCTCAGATTATTTTGTATAATATTGTTTGCATTTTAAATCGACCTCAATTGACTTTGACAGTCTCACGGTGTGTGGCGATTCTTCAGTTATGTATAATATTGTTATAAAGTACTAAACTGACCCTCAATTGACTTTGAAGTCTCAGTCGTTGTGTGGCGATTCTCAATTATTTCGTATAATATTGTTCTTGAGTACTAAATCGACCCTCAATTGGCTTTGAGTCTCACTCGATTGTTGTTCTCGGATTATTTCGTATAATATTGTTATAGTACTGTCGACCCTCAATTGGCTTTGACAGTCTCATTCGCTATGGCGATTCTCCAGATTACTTGGTAAAATATTGTTATAAATATTAAATCGACCTCAATTGACTTTGATCTCCCACAAGGGTGTCGGAATTCTCGGGTGGCGGTATAATATTGTTATAAGTACTAAGCCACCCTCAATTGACTTTGACAGTCTCCAGGGTGACGATTCTCGGAATATTTCAATATATTGTTATTTATATACTAAATGCCAGCCGTCAATTGACTTTGACAGTCTCCACTGGGTGTGTGGCGATTCTCAGATTGTTATGTATAATATTGTTCTAAAGTACTAAATCGACCCTCAATTGCAGAGTCTCCGACGGTGTGTGGCGATTCTAGATTACTTCGTATATATTGTTTATAAATACTAACCGACCCTCAATTGACATCTCCCAGTCGTTGTGTGGCGATTCTCAATTATTTCGTATAATATTGTTGTTAAGTACTAAATCGACCCTCGGTTGACACTGACAGTCTCCCATCAGTATGTGTGTTCTCCAGATTATTTGGTAAAATATTGTTATAAATACTAAATCGACCTCAATTGGCAAGTCTCCCTGGGTGTGTGGCGATTCTCAGCTCAGTGGCTTTGCAGTCTCCCAGGTATGTGGCATTCTCAGGTATTTTTATTGTTATAAATTACCATCGCCTCAGTAACTGACAGTCTCCACTCATGTGTGGATATTTTTGTATGTATTGCTTTCATCCTTCTCAGTTGCTTTAAAGTCTCACATTGTGTAGCATTCTCGAATTTACTTCTATATATATTATTTATAAAATCAACCCTCAGGAGAACTTTGGTCTCCCCTCGTTGTGTAGCATTATAAATTTTGCTTCATATAATATTGTTACATAAGTACTAAGCATACCTCAGTGACTTTGAAAGTCTCCCAGTGGTGTGGCATTCCTCAGTATTTCGTATATATTGTTCTTAAGTACTAAATCGATTCTCAGTTGCTTGACAGTCTCCACTGGTGTGTGTGGCAGTTATAAGTTATTTCGTATAATATTGTTTTAAGTACTGCATCGACCCTAGTTGCTTTGACAGTCTCCACAGGGTATGGCAATTTATAAGTTTTTTCATTAATATTGTTCTTAAGTACTAAATCGACCCTCAGTAGCAAGTTAGTCTCCCTTTCAGGTAGTAGCATTCTCTGGTAGCTACGTATAATATTGTTTCTTAGTACTCATCGACTCAGTCTTTGTCCCATCTTGATTCTTTTGGATTATGATCCTTCCCTCAGTAACTTTGTAGTCTCCCACTGGGTGTGTGGCATTCTCAGGTATTTCATATAATATTGTTATACTTAATCGACCTCAGTGGCTTTCACAGTGTCTCACAGGTGTGTGGCGATTCTCAGGTATTTCATATATTATTGTTTATAAGTACTAAATCGACCTCAGTGACACGGCAGTCTCACTCAGTGTGTGGCAGTTACGAATTATTTCGTATATTGTTTTAAGTACTAAATCGACCTCAGTGACTTTGACAGTCTCCCATTCGGTATGTGCATTCTCGGATTATTTTGTATAATATTGTTATAAAGTACAATCGACCTCAGTAACTTTGACAGTCTCACACTAGGTGTGTGGCAATTCTCGGATTATTTAGTATATTATTGTTATAAAGTACATCGACCCTCAAGTTGCTTTGACAGTCTCCCCAGTCGGTGGCATTCTCGGATTGTTATTATAATATTTTTTTAAAGTTCTAAATCGACCTATTGGCTTTGTGTCTCCCTTGGCGATTCTCGTATTACTTGGTATAATATTGTTTTAAGTACTAAATCGACCTCCAATTGACTTTGACAGTCTCCACTGGGTGTGTGGCGATTCTCGGATTATTTCGTATAATATTGTTATAGTACTAAATCGACCCTCAATTGACACAGTCTCCCTCGTTGTGGCATTCTCAGGTATTTTGTATAATATTTATAAACTACATCCCTCAATTGACTTTGACAGTCTCACTCGCTTTGTGATTATTTACTCAGGTACTGGTAAATATTGTTATAAAAGTACTAATCGACCTCAATTGAACAGTCTCACTAAGTGTGTGGCGATTCTGAATTCCGTATAATATTGTTATAATACTAAATTGACCCTCAATTGACTTTGACAGTCTCCCACTGGATGTGTTGCGATTCCGGATTATTTCGTATAATATTGTAAAGTACTAAATCGACCCAAAAATGACTTTGACAGTCTCCACTCGGTGTGTGGCGATTCTCATGATTATTTGGTAAAATATTGTTATAAATTATAAATCGACCCTCAATTGACTTTGACAGTGGCCTCAATTGACTGACAGTCTCCACAGGGTGTGTAGCGATTCTCAGTTATTTTGTATAATGTGACAAATTACTAAATCGGCCCTCAATTGGCTTGACGGTCTCCCTGGGGTGTGTAGCGATTCTCAGATTATTTCGTATAATATTGTTCTTAATTCTCGTCGGCCCTCAATTGGCTTTGAGGTCTACTTTTTCGTTATTGTGGTTCCAGTTATTTCATTATATGTTGTTCTGCGTGCTAAATCGACTCAATTGGCTTTGGCGGTCTCCCACTCGTTTATGCGAAAATTCTCCAGTTGTTGGTAGGCTCATTGGCAAAATCGTTAAATCGACCCTCAATTGGCTTTGGCAGTCTCCCACTGGGTGTGTGTGGCGATTCTCGGGATTATTCGATTAATATTGTTGCAAGTACCTAAATCGACCCATAATTGGCTTTGATAGTCTCCCACTCAATTGTGTGGCGATTCTCAGTTATTTAAATATAATATTGTTCTTAGGTACTAAATCGACCGTCAATTGACTTTGAGAGTCTCCCTCGGTGTGTGGCGATTCTCGGATTATTTCGTATATGTTTGATATAAAGTACTAAATCGACCCTCGGTGACTGTGATAGTCTCCCACAGGGTGTGTGGCGTTCTCTGACTATTTGGTATAATATTATTGTTTATAAAGTACCAATCTGACCCTCAATTTGGCTTTGACAATCCCTTTCGGTGTGTGGCGATTCTCTGATTATTCGTATATAATTAGCTATAGCTACTTAAATCGACTTCAATTGACATGGCGGTCTCCCACTGGGTGTTGAATTCTCGGTTTATTTCATATAATATTGTATAAATTACTAAATCGACCTCAATTGGCTTTTGACAGTCTCACGTTATTGTTGGCGATTCTCCAGTTATTTGGTATAATATTGTTATAAAGTACTGATCGACCCTCAGTTGACTTTGAGGTCTCCTCGTTGATAGCGCGATTCTTGGATATTTCCATTATAATATAGTTTATAAACTACTTTCGCCGACCCTCAATTGACGACGGTCTCCCACTGGGTTATGTGGCGATTCTCGGAATCTATTTTCGTATAATATTATTTATAAGGTACTTATACGACCCTTAATTGACGCAGTCTCCGTTATGTGGCGATTCTCGGACCTTCGTATAATATTTGTTGTAAAGTGCCTAAATCGACCCTCAATTGGTTTGACAGTCTCCCACGCGGTGTGTGTGATTCTCAGATTACTTCGTATAATATTGACCTCAAATCCTCAAGGTGTGGCGATTCTCTGATTATTTCGTATAATATTGTTCTTAAGTTTCAATCGACCTCAATTGATTTTTAGATTCTCAGGATTATTTCGTATAATATTGTTATAAAGTACTAAATCAAGCCTCAATTGACTTTGACAGTCCTCACAGGGTGTGTGGCGATTCTCGATTATTTCGTATGTATTTGTAGTACTAAAATTGACCCTCAATTGACTTTGACAGTCTCCACTAGTTGTTGGCGAGTCTCGGATTATTTGGTAAAATATTGTTATAAAGTACTAAATCGACCCTCAATTGACTTTGACAGTGTCCCACAGGTGTGTGTCGGTTGTATATTTGTTCTTAAATGCTAAATCGACCCTCAATTGACTTTGAGAGTCTCCACTCTGTTATAAATATTTATTTATAAAGTACTAAACCGACCCTCAATTGTTTGAAAGTCTCCCAGTCGTTGTGGCGATTCTCAGAATTATTTGGTATATTGTTTTTGTGATGTCGTTCTCAATTGGCTTTGATGGTCTCCCATTTGTGTTGTTTCGGATTGGTTTTGTATAATATTGTTGCCAAAGTACTAGTTAGACTCAGGTTGGCTTTTGGATATACAGTGTGCGATTCTCGGATTATTTGTGTATAATATTGTTCTTAAATTCTAAATCGACCCTCAATTGACTTTGAGAGTCTCCTCGTTGTGTTGGCGTTTCCGGTTATTTCGTATAATATTGTAGTACTAAACCGACTCAAATTGACTTTGAGAGTCTCCCACTCGTTGTGTGGCGATTCTCGGATTATTTCGTATAATATTGTTATAAGTTACTAAAACATTCCTCAGTGAACTTTGAAGTCTCCCCTGTCGTTGTGTGGCGATTCTCGAATTATTTCGGTAAATACTTTGAGTTTTAAATCGATTTCTCAATTTGGCTTTTGACAGTCTCCCACTAGGGTGTGTGGCGATTCTCCCGGATTGTTGTGTAATATTATTTATAAAGTACTAATCGGCCTCAGTTGAAAGTCTCCACAGGGTGTGGCGATTCTCGGATTTGGTGTAATATTGTTCTTAAGTACTAATCGACCCTCAATTGGCTTTTGACCGTCTCACGCGGTGTGTGGCGATTCTCGGATTACTTCGTATAATATTGTTATAAAATTACTAAACTCGACCCTCATTGACTTTAATCTCCCAGTCGTTTGTGTGGCGATTCTCTTATTATTTTCGTATAATATTGTTCTTTAGTACTAATCGACCCTCAATTGACTTTGACAGTCTCCCCTTTCGGTTTGTTGACTGGCGATTCTCCGGATTTCTTTGATATTGTTATAAAGTACTTAAATCGACCCTCAATTGACTTTGCAGTCTCCACTTGGCTATGTGATTCTCAGATTATTTGGTATAATATTGTTATAAATTACTTAATCGACCCTCAATTGATCACAGTCTCCCACAGGAACGTGTGTGATTCTCCAGATTATTCGTATATTATTGTTATAAAATTACTAAATCGGCCTCAATTGACTTTAGTCTCACTCAGTGTGTGGCGATTCAGATTATTTCGTATATTATTGTTGCCAAGAGTACTAAATCGACCCTCAATTGACTTTGACAGTCTCCCACAGGTGTGTGGCGATTCTCGGATTGGCACATATGTGTTCTTGGTACTAAATCGACCCTCAATTGACTTCGACAGTCTCACGGTGTGGCGATTCTCCGGATTACTTCGTATAATATTGTTATAAGTACTAAAACCGACCCTCAATTGACACGAAGTCTCCCAGTCGTTTAATGGTGGCGATTCTCGGAATTATTTCGCATAATATTGTTCTTAAGTACTAAATCGACCTCAATTGACTTTGGGGTCTCCCACTCGGTGTGTGGCGATTCTCGAATTATTTCGTATAATATTGTTATAAAGTACTAAATCGACCCTCAATTGACTTTGAAAGTCTCCCATTCGCTATGGCGATTCTCAGATTACTTGGTAAAATATTGTTATAAACTACTAAATCGACCCTCAATTGACTTTGTGGTCTCACTGGGTGTGTGGCGATTCTCAAATTATTTCGTATAATATTGTTCTTAAGTACTAAATCGATTCTCAATTGACTTTCACAGTCTCCCACTGGGTGTGTGGCGATTCTCGGATTATTTCGTATAATATTGTTATAAAGTACTAAATCGACCCTCAATTGACTTTGACAGTCTCCCACAGGGTGTGTAGCGATTCTCGGATTATTTTGTATAATATTGTTCTTAAATACTAAATCGACCCTCAATTGACTTTGAGAGTCTCCCACTCGTTGTGTGGCGATTCTCGGTTTACTTCGTATAATATTGTTATAAAGTACTAAACCGACCCTCAATTGACTTTGAGAGTCTCCCACTCGTTGTGTGGCGATTCTCGGTTTACTTCGTATAATATTGTTATAAAGTACTAAACCGACCCTCAATTGACTTTGAAAGTCTCCCAGTCGTTGTGTGGCGATTCTCGAATTATTTCGTATAATATTGTTCTTAAGTACTAAATCGATTCTCAATTGACTTTGACAGTCTCCCACTGGGTGTGTGGCGATTCTCGGATTATTTCGTATAATATTGTTATAAAGTACTAAATCGACCCTCAATTGACTTTGAAAGTCTCCCACAGGGTGTGTGGCGATTCTCGGATTATTTTGTATAATATTGTTCTTAAGTACTAAATCGACTCTCAATTGACTTTGACAGTCTCCCACGCGGTGTGTGGCGATTCTTGGATTACTTCGTATAATATTGTTATAAAGTACTAAACCGACCCTCAATTGACTTTGAAAGTCTCCCAGTCGTTGTGTGGCGATTCTCGAATTATTTCGTATAATATTGTTCTTAAGTACTAAATCGACCCTCAATTGACTTTGACAGTCTCCCACTCGGTGTGTGGCGATTCTCGGATTATTTTGTAAAATATTGTTATAAAGTACTAAATCGACCCTCAATTGACTTTGACAGTCTCCCACTGGGTGTGTGGCGATTCTCGGATTATTTCGTATAATATTGTTATAAAGTACTTAATCGACCCTCAATTGACTTTCACAGTCTCCCACAGGGTGTGTGGCGATTCTCGGATTATTTCGTATATTATTGTTATAAAGTACTAAATCGACCCTCAATTGACTTTGAAAGTCTCCCACTCAGTGTGTGGCGATTCCCGGATTATTTCGTATATTATTGTTATAAAGTACTAAATCGACCCTCAATTGAATTTGAGAGTCTCTCACAGGGTGTGTGGCGATTCTCGGATTATTTTGTATAATATTGTTCTTAAGTACTAAATCGACCCTCAATTGACTTCGACAGTCTCCCACGCGGTGTGTGGCGATTCTCGGATTACTTCGTATAATATTGTTATAAAGTACTAAACCGACCCTCAATTGACTTTGAAAGTCTCCCAGTCGTTGTGTGGCGATTCTCGAATTATTTCGCATAATATTGTTCTTAAGTACTAAATCGACCCTCAATTGACTTTGAGAGTCTCCCACTCGGTGTGTGGCGATTCTCGAATTATTTCGTATAATATTGTTATAAAGTACTAAATCGACCCTCAATTGACTTTGAAAGTCTCCCATTCGCTATGTGGCGATTCTCGGATTACTTGGTAAAATATTGTTATAAACTACTAAATCGACCCTCAATTGACTTTGACAGTCTCACACTGGGTGTGTGGCGATTCTCGGATTATTTGGTATAATATTGTTATAAAGTACTAAATCGACCCTCAATTGACTTTGACAGTCTCCCATTCGCTATGTGGCGATTCTCGGAATACTTGGTAAAATATTGTTTTAAAGTACTAAATCGACCCTCAATTGACTTTGACAGTCTCCCACTGAGTGTGTGGCGATTCTCGGATTATTTCGTATAATATTGTTATAAAGTACTAAATCGACCCTCAATTGACTTTGAGAGTCTCCCATTCGCTATGTGGCGATTCTCGGATTACTTGGTAAAATATTGTTATAAACTACTAAATCGACCCTCAATTGACTTTGACAGTCTCCCACTAGGTGTGTGGCGATTCTCGGATTATTTGGTAAAATATTGTTATAAAGTACTAAATCGACCCTCAATTGACTTTGACAGTCTCCCACTGAGTGTGTGGCGATTCTCGGATTATTTCGTATAATATTGTTATAAAGTACTAAATTGACCCTCAATTGATTTTGACAGTCTCCCACTGGATGTTGCGATTTCCGGATTATTTTGTATAATATTGTTATAAAGTACTAAATCGACCCAAAAATGACTTTGACAGTCTCCCACTCGATGTGTGGCGATTCTCGGATTATTTGGTAAAATATTGTTATAAATTACTAAATCGACCCTCAATTGACTTTGGCAGTCTCCCACTGGGTGTGTGGCGATTCTCGGATTATTTCGTATAATATTGTTATAAAGTACTAAATTGACCCTCAATTGAGTTTGACAGTCTCCCACTGGGTGTGTGGCGATTCTCGGATTATTTCGTATAATATTGTTTTAAAGTACTAAATCGACCCTCAATTGACTATAACAGTCTGCCACAGGGTGTGTGGCGATTCTCGGATTATTTCGTATAATATTGTTGCCAAAATTTTCGTCGACCCTCAATTGGCTGACAGTCTCACTCGTTGTGTGGCGATTCTCAGATTGTTGGTAAAATGTTATTTATAAAGTACTAAAATCGACCCTCAATTGGCTGACGACAGTCTCACTGGGTGTGTGTGATTCTCCAGTTATTTGGTAAAATCTTGTTATAAGTACTAAATTGACCCTCAATTGACTTTGGCAGTCTCCTCGGTGTGTGGCGATTCTCCAGATTGGCTTCGTATAATATTGTTTTAAAGTGCTAAATCGACCCTCAATTGACTATGACAGTCTCCCACTGGGTGTGTGGCGATTCTAAGTTATTTCGTATAATATTGTTGCATAAAGTACTAAATCGACCTCAATTGACTTTGAGAGTCTCCCACTCGGTGTGTGGCGATTCTCCGGATTTTTTGGTAAAATATTGTTTCTTAAGTACTAAATCGACCCTCAATTGACTTTGAGAGTCTCACTCGGTGTGGCGATTCTCCGGATCACTTGGTAAAAATATTGTTGACCCGCATAAAAGTGCAGAAATCGGCCTCATTTGACTTTGAAAAGTCTCCCCGGTCGTTGTGTGGCGATTCTCGTATTATTTCGCCTCGTAATATTGTTCTTGGAGACCATCGACCCTCAATTGGCTTTTGACGGTCTCCCCTTTCAAGTGTGGCGATTCTCAGATTATTTCGTATAATATGGTTACTCTTTCATTTTTTAAACCGACCCTCAATTGGCTTTGACAGTCTCCCACTGGGTGTGTGGCGATTCTCAGATTATTTCGTATATAGTTTATAAAGTACTAAACCGACCCTCAATTGACTTTGACAGTCTCCTGGTTGTGTGGCTATTCTCGGATTATTTCGTATAATATTGTTATAAAGTACTAAACCGACCGTAATTGACTATGACAGTCTCCACTGGGTGTGTGGCGATTCTCGGATTATTTCGTATAATATTGTTATAAAGTATAAATCGACCCTCAATTGACTTTTGAGTCTCACACTTTCGATTATTACCAGCGATTCTCCAGATTTTTGGTAAAATATTGTTCTTAAGTACTAAATCGACCCTCGGTGGCTTTGAGAGTCTCCCCTCGGTGTGTGGCGATTCTCGGATCACTTGAGTAAAATATTGTTATAAAGTACGAAATCGACCCTCATTTGACTGAAATCCTTCCCCGATCGTTGTGTGGCGATTCTCTCGTATTATTTCTGTATAATGTTCTTAGGACTAAATCGACCCTCAATTGACTTTGACAGTCTCCCACTCGGTGTGTGGCGATTCTCCGGATTATTTCGTATAATATGGATTTTATAAAGTGCTAAACCGACCCTCAATTGACTTTTGACGGTCTTACTGGGTGTGTGGCGATTCTCGGATTATTTGCGTATAATATGGTTTATAAAGTACTAAACCATCGTTGGGCTTTGACAGTCTTTCCACTGGGTGTGTGGCTATTCTCCGGATTATTTCGTATAATATTGTTATAAAGTACTAAACCGACCCTTAATTGACTTTGCCCAGTCTTCACTGGTTTGTGGCGATTCTCCGGATTATTTGGTATAATATTGTAAAGTACTAAATCGACCCTCAATTGACTTTGACAGTCTCCCCATTCGCGCAACGGCGATTCTCGGATTACTTGGTAAAATATTGTTTTAAAGTACTAGAAATCTGACCACTAATTGACTTTGACAGTCTCCACTGAGTGTGTGGCGATTCTCGGATTATTTCGTATAATATTGTTCTTAAGTACTAAATCGACCCTCAATTGGCTTTGACAGTCTCACTCGGTGTGTGGCGATTCTCCGGATTATTTTGTTATAATATTGTTATAAGTACTAAATCGACCCTCAATTGACTTTGACCAGTCCTCCTCCTTTATGTCGCGATTCTCGGATTTACTTGGTAAAAATATTGTTATAAAGTGCTAAATCGACCCTCAATTGACTTTGACAGTCTCCCACTGAGTGTGTGGCGATTCTCGGATTATTTCGTATAATATTGTTATAAAGTGCTAAATTGACCCTCAATTATTTTGACAGTCTCCCACTGGATGTTTGCACGATTTCTCGGATTATTTCGTATAATATTGACATAAAGTACTAAATAAAGCCCAAAATGACTTTGACAGTCTCACTCGGTGTGTGGCGATTCTCAGCGTAGTTATTTAGTGCATCATATTTATAAATTACTAAATCGACCCTCAATTGACTTTGGCAGTCTCCCACTGGGTGTGTGGCGATTCTCAGTTATTTCGTATAATATTGTTATAAAGTACTAAATTGACCCTCAGTGGGGTTGACAGTCTCCCACTGGGTGTGTGGCGATTCTCCAGATTATTTCGTATAATATTGTTTTAAAGTGCTAATCGACCCTCAATTGACCTTCTTGACAGTCTGCCACAGGTTGTGTGGCGATTCTCCAGATTATTTCGTATAATATTGTTATAAAGTGCTTAATCGACCTCAATTGGCTTTCACAGTCTCACAGGGGTGTGTGGCGATTCTCCAGATTATTTCGTATATTATTGTTACCAAGTACTAAATCGACCCTCAATTGACTTTTGAGAGTGCCACTCAGTGTGTGTGATTCCGGATTATC
>NW_024717795.1:0-15000 GCF_018991925.1 Homarus americanus
AATTTTATTTTCTGTTAAAGCGTCACCCAGTTAGAGAAGAGCGTAGCCACTATACTGTGTATAGTGGCCCCGTGAGGGTTGTTGTACGTACGTATGGTCAATTATCTCAGGTGAATAAAGATCAAGGTACAAACGGCTCGGTGTGTTTTTATGTAGGGTGAATAACATTTTATGGTGCTTAGGGATGTCGACTCTAATGAAAACAACCTATTTGATCTGTGGTTTTACTTGACCTCCCGTAGGGCTATTTAAAGGTCAACTGTATAGAGATTCATTTAAAAAGGAGGAATAATTCAAGTTTTTGTTCCTATTCTCAGACTTCACCTTTGACCTTTTACTTGATTATAGTGATCTAATAAGCTTACAATTCTATATTCAAGACAAGTGATTTTAACCCTGGCTTACACACACACACACACACACACACACACACACACACACACACACACACACACACACTGTAGACACTCTTCAAGAAATGTTCAGTGTTATTATTTACAGAGTTTAACCATAAAAAAGTGAACAGAAACCATAACATTTAATATTTTATAAGAGTGTCTTTAAAGTGCAGCTGTGGATTTATGTCTTAAATTGAGTCACTTACAGATCATATGTGATATCTGAGGATGTATGGAGCTACAGCCTTACCTTTTGACCTCTAGCTGACCACGTGGAAGGTCATAGAGAGATGTCGCAGCTCGATTCTAAAGTTACTACTGATATCGATACTCACAGAACCAAAGAACTTCCTCCTCATACTTAAACCCTCACCAAACTATACCTGTCCTTAATTAAATGTCACCTCAAACACTGATAAGTAAATAATAAATTCTCTGAATAACAAAATATAAAATTGTCTTGTAATCTGTATTCCTATCATCGCAATTTAGCAAAAAAAGTCCTGAAAAAAATTACTCTGAAACAAATAAAATCTTTCCTCTAGTGTATGGAAACAATAAAATCTTCTAGTGTATGAAACAAATAAAATCTTTCCTCTAGTGTATGAAAAAAATAAAATCTTTCCTCTAGTGTGTATGAAACAATAAAATCTTTCCTCTAGTGTATACATGGCGGTGAGAGACAGAACAGTGGAAGGGAGCAAAAGACAAAAACAACAAACAAACAACATCCCCTTCGTCCTCTCCTTCATAACAGCCAATTTTCCTCTGCTAACCTTCACCACAGACTGCCAGCTGATATGTTGGTGAGTAAGCTGAGGTCACCATTAATGCCTACACCACCAGCGCTCTCTCTCTCGTTATTATTGGCATCTTTGATCTTCTTCCCATGGCACTTTCTCCTTCTTCTTAACTGTTTTTTCTTCTCCTAGTCTTCGTTCCTCTCCCCACTATTGTCTTTTACTTTCCTATTATATTATTTTCCTTTTCATTCTTTTTTATTTTTTTATTTTCTTTTTTATTTGACATAATGTTGTTTTTATCATCTTGTATCATCGTCTTCATTCATTTTTTTTCTTATTTTCCTTTTTTCCTTCCTCATTTTCTTTCTTAAGTGATAATTATTTTATTTTTGTCATCTGTGTATGCTTCCCTTGTTTTAAATTTCCTGCTTTATTCTCTCTCCAAACATTCAGTACGATCATCCTTCATATCACCAGTTACACTCACCGAAACTCATCGACCCCTCTCCCACCTCCATCCACACTTCCAAAGACTAAGCTCTTCTATGGTCAAAACACTTACACCCACCTACAATACAACACTTAAATCCTTCTAAACCTAACTCTAACCTAACCTAACCTAACTTCCATACCTCTCCAAATCCCACTTCATTGTTCACCCATCTAGACTCGCCTACACCTATTAGAATCTTTCTACACTCTTTAAGCCTTATCCACTTCACCCTCTCACCCATCAGAACCTCATAAACCCTACTTCACCCTCCTACACCCATCAGAACTCACAAAACCCTGATTTCCACCCTCCTCCACCCATCAGAACTCATAAAAACCTACTTTCACCCTCCGACACCCATCAGAACTTATTAAAACCCATTTCACCCTCCACCCATCAGAACCTACAAAACCCCACTTCCACCCTCTCCACCATCAGAACCTAAAACCCCACTTCCTTCTTCAACATCAGAACCTAAAAACCTACTTTCACCCTCCGACACCCATCAGAACCTATTAAAACCCTACTTCCACCTCCTACACCCATCAGAACTCACTAAAACCTATACCTTCCGACACCCATCAGAACCTAAAAACCTTACTTTCACCCTCCGACACCCATCAGAACCCACAAAACCCTACTTCCACCCTCCTTCCATCCACTTATACCCTCCATAGAAACGCCGCTCCAAGGTCAGCACCACCAAATCGTGACTTCAACTTGAATTCTCGTTTCTTTGGCTGTTAACTGTGTATTTATTGCTCGCTAGAAAATCAATACGAACTCCATCATCACTTCACCTACCCCCCAGCGCCCCTCTTTCTTCTCCTTACCCCTCCTCCCTTTTCTTACCCCCCCCTTCCCTTTCTCCCCTTTCCTCTTCCGGTTTTCTTTCTTCCCCTCCTCTCTCTCTCTCTCTCTCTCTCTCTCTCTCTCTCTCTCTCTCTCTCTCTCTCTCTCTCTCTCTCTCTCTCTCTCTCATCCTTCTTTACTCATATCCCCTTCTCCTCCCATATTCGTTCTCTTCCTTTATTTAATCCACCTCCTTCTCTCACCTTACTTCTCCATCCTCTACCCTCCTTTATCCTTTCCACCTCCCATTTCTCGTCTTTCCTCACTCTCCCCTCCCTCCCCCTTCCTAACTCTTCCATCCCTCCATCGGCTCAATTTCCTTCTCAAGTTTACGCTCATACCTCACTCCTCCCCTTCCTTCTCTTTTCCTCTTCCTCCTCTTTCTCCTCTTCCTTCTCCTCTTCCTCCTGATCCTCTTCCTCCTCTCCCTTCTTTCCCGTTTCGTCTCCATTCCTCTTATTTACGTGTCCTCACTTTGAAATCTTAGCTCTCCCTCCTACTCCTCTCTCCCACCCCTCTCTCTCTTACCCCTCTCTCCTACCCCTCTCTCCCACCTCACTCCCACCCCTTTCTGCTTTCTCTTACAAAGTTCTCCCAAGTTCTTCTCTGCCTTCCTTCACGTCTCCTTGAAGTTCTTCTTTACTGAGAACTATGATCATGTTCAAATACTTATCCTCAGCTAATTGACGTTATTATCATTCTTGTCTTGGTTCACTATGTCTCGTTCTGTTCCTCATTGTATTATAATTATATTTATCTTGTTTTAAATTCTTCTTCTATTCGACTTTTATTTATTTTTGTAACTCTTTGGCGTTTTTGGGTCTCACTATTATTGTTTTCAGAAGAGAGGACTAAGCAAGAGGAAGGAACAAGGGTAACAGATAGTTTTAAATGAGTAGACTTGTTTTGTTGTAGGGGAAGTTTTGGGGAAAGGGTTCAGTTATGGTGGGTCGAGTGGGAGTGATAAAGTTAATATGGATTAGTTCTCAAAAGGTAGTGGGGGTGGAGGGGTGGTAAATACTCGAAGCAGTGTAAAGGTGTGTATAGAAATGATTATTCATTTCGTATTGAAAAGAGAAAAATATTTTTTCTATTATTATTTTATACAAGGGTCATATCAGTTTATATCAGTTTACATTAGTGAGTTGCTTATATCCAGTCGAGGAGATCATTATGAGAAGAGACAAGAAGATACATTATATTATACACGGTAAGTTAATTCACTCGGGGTTACTTGTGAGGGTATTCTCTGTACGGTGTGACACTTGAATCTAGGTAAATTTCTCGAAATCAATTGCTCGACAGTAAATTGCTCGAAATAATTTCTCGAAAAAAGTACCGTGACTGCGAAATGCGATTAAAGAATATTATTGTATCAAACTATGACGAAACACACAATGTAGAAGAATATTTAAGAAGGGTTGCATACAATATTTCATACTAATAGAGTAAATATTGGCAATAATACATTTTTATTTTTTTATTTTTTTAAGTATGAAGAACAACAAAAATATAAAAATGTACCCGTTCTTATTTCAAACTATGACGAAACAAACAATGTAGAAGAATATTTAAGAACTGTTGTATAATAGAAATGTACCCGTTCTTAATTTTAACTGTTCAATTAACAATAATAAAGTTGTATTTTTTTATCTGCCTTTCGAGCAATTGATCGTTCGAGATATTATTTTTCGCGCAATTGATTTCGATAAATTTACCGGATACCGTGACACTTGTGAAGACTCATGTGTACAGTATTCGGTACAGCGGTCAAAGTCTTACCTTATTAACACTTGTTATTCTGTAAGAGTTAATAAATAAGGTTTAGTTTCTCCTCGATCTTCTTATAAGTCAACTAATCCAGGTATCGTTAATCTTATCAACACGGGAATAATAAGTGGGAGAAAAAATGGTGAAGTGTTTCTCCTTGTTAGGTTTGTTTACCGTCCCGATACTTTCTTTGCGTCTCTCTCTCTCTCTCTCTCTCTCTCTCTCTCTCTCTCTCTCTCTCTCTCTCTCTCTCGTTATTATTGGCCTCTTTGATCTTCTTCCCGTGGCACTTTCTCCTTCTTTCACTCAATGTTTTTTCTTCTCCTAGTCTTCGTTCCTCTCCCCTACTATTGTCTTCTTTACTTTTCTATTATCTTATTACTTTCTTCTTTTCATTCTTCTTTTATTTTTATTTTCTTCTTTTTTATTTGACATAATGTTGTTTTTATCATCTTGTATCATCGTCATCTATTCATTTTTTTTCTTATTTACCTCATCTTCATTCCTCATTTTCTTCTTAAAGTGATATTTATTTTATTTTATTATCATCTGTGTATGCTTCCTTTGTTTTAAATTTCCTGCTTTATTCTCTCTCTCTCTCTCTCTCTCTCTCTCTCTCTCTCTCTCTCATTCCCTGAACCATTCCACGCCAATTTCTGATCGGTTCCTCCTGCTTACCCCCACACACACGTCACTCAAAGCCCCCCCGACTCATTCAAACGTGCTTGGCCTTGCCCTAATAACCAGTGGATGTCAATGTGTGTGTTCGATGTCTTATTTCTGGTGGTTTTAATCCCCCATGATAATGCCTACGTGCTTGAGGTAACAGTGGCTCTCTGTCAGTCTGTTGCTCGCTCTCTTTTCCTCGGCCACGTAGGGTCCAGATGAAACTTGCAGCTATGTTTGCATGTTGTGGTTTCGTGGAAAGATTATTGTTATATTTCTAGTTCTTCTTCTTCTTCTTCTTCTTCTTCTTCTTCTTCTTCTTCTTCTTCTTCTTCTTCTTCTTCTTCTTCTTCTTCTTCTTCTTCTTCTTCTTCTTCTTCTTCTTCTTCTTCTTCTTCTTCTTCTTCTTCTTCTTCTTCTTCTTCTTCTTCTTCTTCTTCTTCTTCTTCTTCTTCTTCTTCTTCTTCTTCTTCTTCTTCTTCTTCTTCTTCTTCTTCTTCTTCTTCTTCTTCTCTTCTTCTTCTTCTTCTTCTTCTTCTTCTTCTTCTTCTTCTTCTTCTTCTTCTTCTTCTTCTTCTTCTTCTTCTTCTTCTTCTTCTTCTTCTTCTTCTTCTTCTTCTTCTTCTTCTTCTTCTTCTTCTTCTTCTTCTTCTTCTTCTTCTTCTTCTTCTTCTTCTTCTTCTTCTTCTTCTTCTTCTTCTTCTTCTTCTTCTTCTTCTTCTTCTTCTTCTTCTTCTTCTTCTTCTTCTTCTTCTTCTTCTTCTTCTTCTTCTTCTTCTTCTTCTTCTTCTTCTTCTTCTTCTTCTTCTTCTTCTTCTTCTTCTTCTTCTTCTTCTTCTTCTTCTTCTTCTTCTTCTTCTTCTTCTTCTTCTTCTTCTTCTTCTTCTTCTTCTTCTTCTTCTTCTTCTTCTTCTTCTTCTTCTTCTTCTTCTTCTTCTTCTTCTTCTTCTTCTTCTTCTTCTTCTTCTTCTTCTTCTTCTTCTTCTTCTTCTTCTTCTTCTTCTTCTTCTTCTTCTTCTTCTTCTTCTTCTTCTTCTTCTTCTTCTTCTTCTTCTTCTTCTTCTTCTTCTTCTTCTTCTTCTTCTTCTTCTTCTTCTTCTTCTTCTTCTTCTTCTTCTTCTTCTTCTTCTTCTTCTTCTTCTTCTTCTTACACTTTTGAGACGTAAGGCAACACCATAACAGAACGGGTCACTGATTATTAGGTATATAGTATTTAATTTTATTATATCCTTTAAAGTTGTTCATTTATCATTTTGTGTAGAAATATTCATCCATTAAATATAGTTAACGTTGTCATAATCGCAAGTTAAGAATAAATATAAGAATAATGCCACAAGTTTCCAGCAAATGTATGATAAATAAAAAATACTTGTTTACAAACTTGAGCGAGAAGTCTTGTGTTGAGAGTACTCGACTGGCTCTACTGACCTCCTGTTGTATAAAAGTTCGAATGAAACTTCTACTTTAAATGGACTTAAGGTTGAAAATATCACTTAAGGTTTTGTTGACCGACTTTAGTGTTAAAACCAACTCGAGGGACTCACATCTCTGCCTTCGCTAAGAGAGATACACTTACACTCTCCACCATTGAAGCACTAACTCTTATTCCTACCTTGAGGTGTATGTAGGTGTGCAAGTGTTGTATAGTAATTGATACAAATATACTCTTTCTCACTGATATTTAATACTCGTGTAACTAAATTATTACTTACGGAGATAGATGATATATTTCAGCTGCCAGTGACGTAGTGTTGTGTATAGTGATGGAAACGGGACACAGGGATAATTAAAAATACAAATTAACAAAAAAAAATAAGATAATTTTAATTTGGCTGATCGTGTTTTTGTTGTCATAAAAAAGTATCAGGTATTTTTCTGTATTGTGATCTGAAGTTTTTTTATAAATATCTGAAAGTTAATATAATTTGTAACCTTGCTGTAGGAGAGTGTCCGAGTAACCAACTTTTATATATAATTTAGTTGTACTGAAGTCGTGAATTATAATTAATGCAGCGGATTACGAGGGAGGCTAAGTGTGTGTGTGTGTGTGTGTGTGTGTGTGTGTGTGTGTGTGTGTGTGTTTGTCTCGCTCTTTCTTTCCTAATCCTCTCTCTCTCTCTCTCTCTCTCTCTCTCTCTCTCTCTCTCTCTCTCTCTCTCTCTCTCTCTCTCTCTCTCTCTCTCTCTCTCTCTCTCTCTCTCAGCATGCTCACCAAACTGTGCCACATTTTCCAGATAGGTGTGCTGGGCTGTAACTCCCAGCACGATACATTACCGACACGGAAATGATTCTACTTGAAAATTCTCACCGTACTGTTTTCATGCCGGGATTCTAAAACAGAAAAAAACAATTTGACGTTGCCAGTCACACATTATGTCACTAGTGGCGCATTTGAAACTCATGCTGTATTTATCAGAAACCGCAGAAACCGCATATGATGATCCTTTTCTTCATGCCTGTCCATTGCTGCCAAGCGACAGGGCAGGCGTCAGCTAACTTGCAACTGTCATCCAAATGATGTTAGCGCAGATCTTTGAACGGTGACTGAATATATCTGCAGTTGATTTGCTTGAAGTCTTGCCTTTTCCAGATCTACCCCTCCCTCCCCCGCACCCCCAGGAACACATCAACTTCCATTGACTGGTCCTTCGAGGGAACATCAAGGGATGATCAAGGCTGACAAGGTGATATTTTTCTTGGAGTGATGATCTTCACTCATTCATGGTTTCTAATGAAGTTTGAGTTTGAAGTCTCTCTCAGGGAAATGATGTCTTAGAGAAGTCTCGCCATTGTGTGGAGGAAGGCCGCGAGAGACCCCAACACACTCTCAGGAGATTATGAAAAATGCCCATTCACAACTCTCGACTCCATCCTTTGAAAGCATAACAAGGTCTTGTTGCGCCAGAACTCCAGACGCAGATGAATCGCAAATCATCTAACTTTGTTATGATGAGGATCAGTAACAGACTTCGTAACAAATACCTAAAGTTAAGATTCTCACTAAGAATATCGGTCAGGTTACAGGGCTAACGATGGACTTTGATGGAAGGCCGGATGTGAGCACTTGCTATACCAGAGTCAGCGGGCGAGTCGGTTTATTACACGGCTTGTCAGTGGCGCAGTTATTTGGGGGAGATTCTGCATGGTTATAAGTCGTGGAGGAAGAAAACATCTATATAAATATGTAAATAGTTCGTGTGAGAGAGAGTCTGTTAATAGCAGACGCAGTATAGTTCAGTAATCAGTAAATGCTTGGCCCGTCTGAAACACTCGACTGTTTTATACCAGTCATAAGTAAGTATAGTGATACATATCAGCGTTAAGTATGAGTCACAAACTACAATATAATCGATAAGTCGAGAGGAAAAATAGTATATGAACTGAAATGTTGGTTCATATTTACCTGAAAAGCTAATATTCACATAAACAAACAACATATGAAATAATCCATGATTGGAGCCGATTTTATCGCCTCTCACTGTTTACCGTTCTAAATTAAGTTTAAGAGACTTTTAAGACGGAGTAAAATACATACCTGCTGGCAGATAATTGAATGACCTAAGTTCTCTAGCAGGGTGTGTGTGGGGTAAGGTGAGTGAATGATTAGTGTGAAGGCTCATAAGCACGATCACCCTGACTCTCACTGACACAAACACACACACACACACACACACAGTTTCCTCCTTGAAGATAATAAGCCACAACACAAGATGGTAAATTGGGGGTCTAATATAATTCCTTCATCTTATATAAAAAACAAAATCCTGAATATAGAATGATGAAAAACGGAGGTCTAATTTCATTCCTTCATCAAAAGATAACACCGATGGAAACCGATATACTGCCCAGGATGATAAGTGTGAAAATAGTATACGATTTACTTATTTTAATTATCAGCATACGAAAACCCGGAGTAAGGTGACCGATATACAACATAACACAGCCTTAACCAACAACAACTTTGCGAGGAGAGGGGGAGGAGGAGGAAGGGAAGGAAGGAAGGGAAGGGGAGGGAAGGAAAGGGAGGAGGGTTGAACGATGAAGTGTAACAAGAATGCTTCACGATAATACTGCAGTAGGGAGCAGTAAATGGATAATGAAGCACGACATAACAGCGATCATAAAAACACAGTTGAAGAGATGTGAAGGACTAGAAGTGATATGTGAGATGAAGAGATATAGGACGTGATAGGAAGCGAACCAGATAGACAAACAGACAGACAGACAGACAGAACTAAAACACACACACACACACACACACACACACCACAGGTCATAAACAAACTAGTCCACTATTCATGGCACCGGGCCAAGTATGTGCCAGTATTGACCCTAATTTCTGACTGACATCAGTACCTCACCCCGTGTATAGACCAGTAGTATAGCCTATAGATTATACGTAAATAATAAAAAATAAATAAACGAAAGAAAAATAATTATAAAAAGTATGTACAGTTCACAAAATGTATCTATCATCATCATCATCATCATCATCATCATCATCATCATCATTAATAATTCATTCTTGGAAGTGCTTTGTTTCACTTAACTATGTATTAGTGTTATATTTATCTCTAAATAGTGTTTATATCAGTTACCTAACTAACCTAACCTAATCTAACCTTAGACACCACAGCAAAACACAGGTAAATTAAAGATTCACTCATGGCCTGAGTAATTAACGTGTTATAACAGCTCAGCGTTAAGCATTAACCTATATTATACTAGATCTAATCACAGGTAATAGCGCTATTAAGGTAATCCTAGTGGTGCAGGGTTATGGTGTGGTTTATCAGGTGAATTGTAATGGTGCAGGGTTATGGTGTGTTTATCAGGTGATGGTGTAATGGTGCAGGGTTATGGTGTAGTTTATCAGGTGGTGTAGCGGTGTTATAGTGCAGGGTGCTTATGGTGTGGTTTATCAGGTGGTGTAATGGTGCAGGGTTATGGTGTGTTTATCAGGTGAATTGTAATTGTGCAGGGTTATGGTGTGTTTATCAGGTGGTGCAATGGTGCAGGGTGTAGTTTATCGAATTGGTGTAGCGGTGTTATGGTGCAGGGTTATGGTGTGTTTTGTCGGTGGTGTAGTGGTGTAATGCTTTTAATGTGTGACATACTGGTAGGGAGGTGCAGAGGGTACAGTAAAGGCTGGCATAATAAACACTGTAGCATAGTGTTTGAGTGATGCTGAGTTACTAATGCTGTGTTATACTGGGTTCATTTTAGCTTCAATGGCACATCAAAATTGAAACATTTGCAGTACTCCTGAAGATGTTAACTCTGAAAAGTACACATAATTATTGTTGTAGGGGATCACTGGGTTTCTCCTCTGCGTTTCCCGCAAAAACTGAACTAACCATTTTACTGGTTTTCATATAATATTCTTTCGATCCTTCATTTCTTCACATTCATCCATTCTTAATAATATATCCAAGATGGATCTTTCTAAACACAATTTGACCTTCATTATTCTGTATGTTGCTTGTTTCGCATCTTTTATGTGCCATGTTTGTGGTCGTATTATTTACCAAATGTGCTCCTGGTAGAGATTCAGTGATGCTCCACTTGGGAAAGGTTTAACATAACCCAGCCCCTAGCAACCTTCTTAACCTAACCTAACAGCAACACAACATAAGCATTTACATTTGTTTTTTACGATTCCCAGAAATTATTCGGGTACTATATCTCCTAAATACCCTCGACCATTGAAATCCCCAAGTATCATAGGGTTTCATAGCCAATATATCGAGGGGGAGAGGTTAGGAAAAATAATGATATAAAAAGATGCAGTAAAAGATGTGTAATGTAGTTTTAAAGGGTTTTAAACCTAATGTGAACAGCTCAACTACATATAATATTTATACCAGGGGGGGTTTCTGGATTTCATTTATTGTAGCATCCCAGTAATTGACACTTTTGACAATACTCTTATGAATGTTCTTTTAATTTTTTTTATTACTGTTGTTATTTTTGTTATTGTTGTGTTCATTTGTTGTGCTGTTTTTTATATTGTCATTATTATTATTTTGTTGATACCAGTGAATTTTCACCCTAAAAGAACAACGTCTAATGCTTACAATAACACACACACACACACACACACACACACACACACACACACACACACACACACACACACACACCGATGAGTTCACCCCCTCCTTTCTTCCACTTCCCCCCTCTCTCTCTCTCTCACCACTTCACTCTCTATCTTTCATCTTCCTCTGTTCCCATCTCTCTCCCTCTCCTTTCCTTTTCTCTTAAGTGTTTGATCCCCTCCGTGTCTCTCATCTGGCCAGTGTATTCCTCCAGCTCTCACCATTCTTATGCATATTGGTATTCCTTTCTTATCTCCGTGGTGGTGGTGGTGGTGGTGGACTGATTAAACATCACACCTGAGCAAGCCTTCATCACCTACGTCATCAGCAGGTGTTCATTTAATAATTTTACTTCCTCATATTGATGACACAGACACTAGATCCATTCATTTTATAACTGGTTTGGGGAGCTGTTTTTAGTTTGTTGGGTTAAGTTGTCAAACCTCAAATGGTCTTCTCATTTGTAATAAAAAATATATATTATGCACACAGTCAATATCACCCGTAATTATACTGTAGACAGCGGAAATGTAGGTTAAGGACGGAGCTGGCAAGATAAGCTTTTAGGTCGAACGTCCTTACCTCGTGAGGGTTAATTATTAACTGAGAGGGAGCGGTTGCCTGATTAGCTGAGCTCAAGGGTCTAAGGGAGCCTGACTTGACAGTGGAATCTTGGCAGTCCTTTATCTGTGGCTGGCATCCCACAGTTCATGGAAAGTACTGTGATGTGGAAATGGGGCCTTTCGAACAACAATGTAATGACCCATATTTATATAGGACTAATTGTCTATAAGGCTATTACACATTCATAATAACCATAATCTCATCATCATCATCATCATCATCTCATCATTTTAATGGTGATGGTGACTTTATTCCTTATCATTATTTTTGTCTATCCAGCAACTCAATTACTAACCATTCCCACCTCCTTCACGGTCGTTCACATTACCATCATCAGTGTGCATATATAACTTGGTGCCTACGACCACACACACAGAGCTTTATACCTGGGATCTATGTGGCTGTTGGTGGTGAGAAGAGGGGTACCAGTTTGTGAACACCTTAACCATAATTAATGAAACCTAACGAATGTAGAGGTGGCTTTAGTGGTTGTATTATAAAGGTAAACAATTGGTTGAGAAAGTGTTTATTTTTTATATATATTTTA
The DNA here is from genome assembly GCF_018991925.1 of Homarus americanus. Classification (NCBI taxonomy): domain Eukaryota; kingdom Metazoa; phylum Arthropoda; class Malacostraca; order Decapoda; family Nephropidae; genus Homarus; species Homarus americanus. The sequence continues at coordinate 12,192 of NW_024717795.1, forward strand.
TATTTTTATTTTATTTTTATTTTATTTTTATTTGTTTTTATTTTTTTGTATTTATTTCTTTCTTTTTTTCATTTTATTTATATTTATTTTTTATTTATTTATTTTTACCTCAGACAACTTCGCAACAAAAAATCCTGTTTCTTCCTAACAGTGAAAACTTTTATAACTTACTAAAAATTACTTAATGTAATTTTTTTATATAACAAGTTTACAGTTACAAATTCCCTTATAAAAATTCCGCCAGTAACTCACTTGGTTATGTTTACCAGATGTAAACAACTTGAAAGGGAGGAAAGGTTTTAGTTGATAATAATAATATGTCTTGTGTTTAGTGTACGTGATGGACATAAACGCAACATAACCATAACATAACATAAACATGCGATTGTTTGAAATAAAAGCTTATGTTGTGGTGCGTTATATGTTATGTGTTGTGTCTGAGTACAACCGAATCTCATATCAGCTATTTTAAACAGTATCGTTGGTCAAAATTGATAAGTTAGACCATTTCACCATAAAACTTGTTGTTCATTAAATGTGTGAGATGGCAATAATAATTCCTCCGTCCGGCCTTAGGTCTGGTCTTGTTCTTCTACTCGTCTATGATCCTGTGATGATGTGATTGATTGGTCTATGGGTTTCCTGTGTCATCGTTTTTCTTGTGGTTACCTAACACACACACACACACACACACACACACACCATAACATGTGAGGGGGCAATTTCAAACTTAACTATAGTTTCCTAGTACCTCATATGTAATTGCAAATTGAACATATACACATTTTCATTTAAGGTTACTGAGTGCAGAAAGTCAGCGCCTTGATACCTTTCACGACAATGCAGAGAGCAGACCATCAATCAACACATATTTCACTTTGTACACGACTGTCGCCACACTGACATACTCTCAACTCTGCTGCTGGTGTGCGACTCCTGTGCCTGTCTCAAGAGCTGTGTGACATTAGTCTCAGCCTAGTAGCAGGACTCACCCATCTTCTGGGCTGTGTATTAGGATGATAAGGGCTGTCTCCTCGAGGTCCAGGAAGGTGTCATTGTCTCTCTCTCTTATCAGGTCGTGAAAGATGCCAATAACAAGTGCAGTACTGTACTCTGGCAGATGACGCATGCCAGAAGAACTGTGTTGATGGTGGGGAGAACTTATGGTGTAAAGACAACTTTGGGGAATAAGAAGCAGAAGTGCGTCTGGCACCGTTACCCCCCACCCCCACCGCCACTCCCCACTTTGACATTTTTCACAGACAGAGTATAATAGCACTGACCCACATTGAGATTTTTGCAGAGTACTAGACTGTAACCTAACCTAACCTAACCTAACCTTATTGCAAACCGAAGAGAATACAAACTGGCAGACTAAAATGTGAGAAGTGAAATTACCTTCGCTTCTGTGTTGTTCCAGCTAACGTGTAGTAATTGAACCCTCACCTATGTTTGTTTTTATTTTCTCATGTAAGTTCAGTTTTGTTACTTAAGTGTTCTGGTGTGTGTGTGTGTGTGTGTGTGTGTGTGTGTGTGTGTGTGTGTGTGTGTGTGTGTCTCTCTTGTTTCAGTAATCTGTTCATGGAATATTTTTGTTATTCCTCATCTCTCTCTCTCTCTCTCTCTCTCTCTCTCTCTCTCTCTCTCTCTCTCTCTCTCTCTCTCTCTCTCTCTCTCTCTCTCTCTCTCTCTCTCTCTCTCTCACCGCAACTCCTGACCCCTCCTCCTCAATATGTGACATGATTCTTTCAGGTGTCAGTTATGTCTCTCACTTCTCTCCCTCTCCCCCTTCTTTCCCTCTCCTTCTCCCACCTCACCCCCCCTTTCTCTTTCGGTCCTTTCCCTTACTTATTTGTTCCTCCTTCTTTTTACACTCTCATATCCTTCCCTCCTTTCCTCCTTCCTTCTTCCTCTCCTCTCCCTCACCGCCCTTCTCATTTTTCCTGTCTCTTTCCTTATTTTGTTTCCTCCCCTCACTCTTTCCCTCTTCCTCCCTGTCTCCTTTTCTATATCTTTCCTTACTTCATGTTTTCCTCCTTCCTTCCCCCTTCCATCTCTTAATTTCTCTCTCTCCTTCTTCTTCCCTTCTCCATCTCTTCATCTTATCTCTCTTTTCTTCCTCTCCTTCTCTTCGTCCTCCCTCATTCTCTACTTATCCCTCTCCATTCTATCTCTCCTTTCATTCCCCCCATATTCATTCTTGTTTTGCGGTGGCCAGTGGATACAGATCTCGCCTTCCACCAGTCCTAAGGGCACTGGTTCGATCCCCAGGGAAACACATTCTGTCCTTCAGCTAGAAATTTGGTATGTTTACAGGCGGTCTACCATCCCATGATAACATTGTCCTCCTGTTCCATCATGTTACCACTGTCCTCATGCCCTTGGTGCTGTCCTTCCCACATCCATGATATATTGTCTGTCAGCAACACCAAGCCCTCTTCCTTTCATATATTTTATGCCTTTTCCTCTCTTCCCTCTTCTCCCCTCACAACAATCATTACATTCTCACCCTCTCTCTCTCTCTCTCTCTCTCTCTCCTCTCCTCTTCCACTCCCGCAACAATCATTATATTATCTCCCTCTCTCTTCCCTCTTCTCCTTATAACAATCATTATATTATCTCCCTCTCTCTTCCCTCTTCTCCCTCGCAACAATCATTATATTCTCTACCTTTCTCTTTCCTTCCTTCCCTTTCCCCCTTCCTCTCTCTCCTCTGACTCTCCCTCCGCCCCTCTGTCTCCTCCCAATTTAAGGAGAATTTTGGTTCTTCTTCATTTGCCTTATTTCCCTAATATGCATTCTCTCTCTCT